>NC_051047.1:18850524-19105524 GCF_904848185.1 Acanthopagrus latus
GTCCAAGGTTCATCTCGCTAAGTCTTGCGCAATTCAATCATAACAATTAGAACTCGACCACAACCCTTAGATAAGGTGGAGTGAAAAACATTCTTCTACGTAGTGTAGTCGCGTGAAAGTACAGTAGAAGAAAATGGAAATATGTAAGTATTGTGAAGGGGAATTATGAGGGATTTTAACTTGAGTGAATGTAAAACGAAAAAAATTACTCTGCACATGTATTTAATGAGCCAGGTGAATAGGAGAGGGATGAGTAGCTGCAAGTCAACTCCCGCACATTGTCTAACTCGCAAAAATACATAGCAACATTAGCAATGTTCCGATACTAGACCTTCATCAGGCCAAAATCTCATATACATTTTATTTTTGCCTGATAAAGATCTAGCAAATGGATGCATTTTTGCAAGCTACACAGTGTGCAGGAGTTTGCTTGAAACTAATGGTCTGAGTAAATGTACCACGGGATATGTGTGAATGGTGTAAGCAGCCTCTCTTACTGTTCCTGACTGCATGTGAAACAGCAGCTACAATAAAGACACATGTCCAAAACCACCGCATTATGCACATGTGCAGTTCCTTTGTCCCATCAAATTAAGTGAGGCAGCCATGCACCCAATTCCCAACAATGATGAATGAGTGAATGACAACAAGATAATTTTAAAAATCATTTTAATCATCATTCCATTAACTCGAGCATGTCATCATCAGCAGTATATTAATGAGCCGACTGACTATCTTGAATTGAAACGGAGGCAATCCTTTTTTCCCCTCCAGGCACGGTCGAAAGAATACAATGTTGGCGTTGTATATTTCTGCAAACAGATAGGAGAGATTTGTTTCATACATATCATGACATTTCAATGTGAACATATCAAGTTCACAGAACACGTGTCTTTGAGCTGACTTTCATGTCAGTAGAAGGAGGAGGAGGATGATGGCACGACAGACAGTAGAAACAGCTGTGAAGGGGTTTCAGCATACGTACGTGCCAAACCACTGGATAATTTTAACGAGACTTCTCGAATTTTTCCAGCTGTGATGGCGGCGAGAAAAAACAGATATTTTTTGACGACATGTTGTGACGAAAACTTCGTATTTACAATAGGACCTTGAATTCGTGGCAACAGAACCAGTAATGAGAAACATGATCTTTTGCTAATCAAGTGGTTTGTGTGCCTAACCCTCAACAGACCACAAGCACAAAGTTGTTACAACTTAACACTGAAAACTGAAGCATATCCAGGGTTTTGCTGAAACATTCTGCCGTTCACATTGCAGGATCACATACGTGTGAAGCCTGCTGAAGTCTATCCATCACTGAGGGCGGGATAACTCGGTTTAAACGACTCCGAAACTCATGAGGTGAACAGAGGCTGTAAAACAACAGGTGACTGTGTTGTAGCAGCGTGGAAATACATTATGGCAATCGCGTCTTTACAGATGGCAACCCAAAGTGTTTGATGGACTGAGAAACAATTAAGCTGCGCAGTGACTATTGGAATGAGATACTCCGACGGCTAATGGGGTGGCGTCTTGCTGTCAGAATGCCATTTACCACACACTGAAACAGGGCAGACGAAGAAGGCATGTGTTAATTTGAGTGCGCGATTGTTTGTGTGCATGGTGGCGGGAGTCCGGACGCGCCAAGGTAAGTAAAGATGTGACCTTATTACTGCGCTAGTCCGATACACAGACTTTGTAGGCTGAAACTTGTGTTTTATTAATCAGCAGAACACATGTTATATGGTTAAATAATATGATCGGGCCTTTAACGTCCCGTCGTGCACGTTCGCACACATGGCAATCGGCCTCCGACAACTATGGGACTCAACCCACAAGGATGCGCCGTCTTCTGAGCCCCGCTTGCTCCTCGCCCTCCATAAATAATTCATTTAGCCCAGCATGGAAAACGCATGTCAATTAGCCAGGTTTATTTTTTTATTTTTTTTCCTCCGATGGAAAAAACAGCGGGTCTCTCTCTCTCTTCATGCCAGCCGGAGGAGAATGTAGTGAAACAGTGCATTATTTAAACTATCTGGACACTGGTTGGCTCAGACTACACGGCCTCATTCTCCGTATGAAAAAAGAAGGGAAAAAAAAGGCAAGAACAAAGTCTGACAGTGTCAATTATTCTGTTTGATTTAAAACGGGCATAGCTTCCTTTTTTTTTTTTTTTTTTTTATTTGTGGGGAAAGATTCTCAGATTTTGCCTGCTGTGTACGCACGTGATTAACTGCTCTCTCCATTACTGCTTTACAAGCACTCAGTTCTACGTATCAACATTGGCTGCTGAATGTAATTACCGAGGCTCTTCAAGGGAACTGGATCCCTCTTTCCCCATCTGTCTGAGTGTGTAATGACACCAACAATACCACCGATGATTACACATTTGTTCCAGTCAACATTTAAAAATTAAAAAAAGAATAAAATGGAAACCAGTCCTTGTGCACGATATGTGTACTGTAGATAAATCAGAATGAGTACAGAGAGAAAGCTCACTCCATCACAAGCAGACACAGCTGAGACAGATCGATCCACACCGTTGTTTCCAACAGCCGTAATCCACGTCCACATTAAAGTCGTAGTCACCACTGCCAAACGCAAATATTAGTGATCTTGATATCAGTATTTGTTGTTTGTGTATGTGCTGTTGTTTTTATTGGTTTGTGTATTTATTGGACTACGAGTCTGGAAATAAAAGTTGATTGATTGAGTATGTTGAGTGTGCGTGGCGCATAGACAGTTTTAGTATTGTTTTTTTTTATATGAGGCTCTTTTTTCAACTTCAAGGTCAGTATGGTTTTCACTAATGTCAAAACAATGAATTATCTGTGCATTTATATGGAACTAAGCTTTAGGAGCGGTCCACGTTAACTCTCGTCCATGTTACGTCACATTCAGAGATCGACACTTCTGGGTTGACAGGACGGCGGCGAGCGGAGGAAACATCTGCTAACGCAAGTTGTTAAAAAGCCTTGGCTGCCTAGGATTTCAGCAAAAGTTTCGCTTGAAAGAGGAGTATTAGTTAACATTTAATTTAAATTTTAAAAAAAGAAAACCAATATTCCAGCGTACACCAGTACACGACTGACACCAGTTTATTAACTATATAACTGAAAACAAAAAGGAGTGAACTACTTGTTGGGCATGTAGCTTTTTCAAAGTCTCTTTAATTTACTGAGGATCTGGTGTGATGATGGTGAGCTTCTGCATTAAATAAAATACCACTTTCTCTTGACTGTTTTGCATAAGAATGTGTATTTCATGAGTATTCACTCAGTATTCATGATATTTTCTGTCCTTGTTGGACGGAGACTTGACCCCCCCTGCTTTAACCTGCTGTGACTTCCTGGAATCACAAACCCAGTAGCCCCCATTATTCTCGCCCGACTGCAGTTTACAGAGATGACTGCGCTGTATGTGGCACACTATAGATCTGTGTAATTTCAAATCTTACAGGAATTCCAGTTTCTATTCCCCCCACCCCAGATCCTCTTCCTTTTTTTCAGCCAGCCTCTGTAAAGTCTAATTTTTCTTACTGAAGGAAAGCTCGCAAAGGATCCGAGCCCTTGGGTGTACTCCTGGTGGATTCGAGGTCAGCACACCCGAAACAGCATCGGTTTTTCATAATAACAAAGTAAGGTTAAATTTAACAACGGCACACTTTAATCAAAGTGGGATTTGCAGACGTACTGCTCAAGACAGAGGGGTCTACCCTGGAGTTACTGTCAGCAGCGAACACCACAAGCAGCCCTGTTGCTTGGTTACTGTGCCTGCAGTGAATCGTGACTCTGATGGCCTTGGGCTGCTGAGGTAGAATTAGCTCAACTGAACAGGATTTGAGACAGAATTTGATATTTTGTGTCCCTCAGAACCAGTTGAAAAATTTTTTTTTTCCTTTTGTGTTCTTGCTCAAGAGGAGCACAACAAGGAATCTGGAATATATTTAGATTTCACACTTGCACCAATTTCCTGTCATCCTCTTTTCACGGTTGTACCCAAGAAGTTGCACAAAAAAAAAAGCACAAAAGTGATTTACTTGAAACTATACATGTTTATGCTTCCCCGTCAGCAGTCAGGGTGGTAAACTTGAATGCTGGGAAATGTGAGACTGCTGTTTTCCAGGTAGCAAGTTGTATAAAAGTAGGTTCTCGAACCAACTGTAATTTTATCTTGAAGCACATTTGGCCATATTTCAAGATAAAACAACGTATTTCATGGCTTGTTAGCTGATGTTAGCATTCAACAGCTTCCTAGCTAACATTACATTGATTACACTTTTTTTTTTTTTCATAGTGCACATTTTCTCCATGTTTTTCGCATCGGTTTATATCAGTCGTGGCCGTTTTACTTATTTACTAAGAAGGAAAACATCCCTCAGCTGTATTTATGAATGTAAGCATATGAAGAATGACTCCTCACAGCACGTTGACCTTTAGGGTGACGCTGTAGCTTGTGTGGAGGCGACCAAAACTCACCCCGCATGTTTTGTGTTAGTTTTGTGTTTGTGTTCTGTTAGGAAGTGAATGATCCAAGGAAAAGCTTGCTTTGGCACATGCAGTCCACCCTCACACAATAAACGTCAACCACGTGGAGGTTTATTACGTTAACCCATGCCGGTGCCTTCAAAGACCAAAAAAAAAAAACATTTAAAAAAGGCAGCAGGTTCACACCGCTCATGTGTTCAGACAGAATGCAGCAGTTGGCTGTTACATGACTTTTTGCAGGTCAGAAGCGAACAAGCACCGACACAGTGGTTTCGATACGTTTCTGAATTATGAAACTATCCTCAGGGCTCCTGTGCTGGATGTTACATCACAACCACTGAGTGGCAGTAATGATCACGGTACAATAACAGTAGGAACCACATTTGCCGCATAGATAGGAACTGCCCCTTCTACCTTTTTAATCTCACAGACTTTACTCCGCAGCCTGAACGATGTGCTTTTTCTGGATCTCGCATTGCTATAGGAAAGTGTTGCTTAATCGAAGAAAAATGCTTAAGCGGAGGAGTGAGGCTGGTAAACTCAGGTCAGATAGCTGGCGGATTGATCAATACTGGCAGTCTTTAGAGAGTCTGTAAACGGAACCTGAAGTTACAGTATGCTATATAACAAAATTACTCATAATAGCATCGGCCTACATTCCGGCCTAGTAAAATAGGAAGGGTGGTGGGCTCATTTTGTACTGTGTTCCTGGCATTAGCTGTGTACCATGATAAGCACCAATGGCACCATCATACATATGATGTATTAAAGATCCGAAAAGGTTTAAATGCCACTTTAACAGAGTTTAATGGAGCTTTAAAAGGTCTTAGCAGTAGCAGAGAGTTGAGCCCCCTGCAACTTAAAGGGATATTCTGATGTAAGTTTAATCCATGGTCTAACACACCGTGACTCTAAGTAAGACCCCCCCCCCCAAGAGATCAAGTTTGCAGACTGCTAGTTCATGTAGTTTTAGCAACCTCAGAAATTACAGCACAATAAGAGTACACTGAAGTATATAACTCCACCAACAAACTGCCATCAAAAAGCCACAAATAATGCTCAGTGAACACAGCTCACCACTTACCTGCAGCAGCTTCCTGTTGTGGGGAAGCGCTGCAAGTCGATTACCGAGTGCAGTAGAGTTCCGCAGCCCAAGGATGAAAATGTGTGATTATTACTCCATGGAAATGCAATCGAAGTTCATATGTGTCTTACCTGCCAGTTTATAAAAGTTATTATCGAGAGCTGAAGTCTTACAGTCAATCTTATACAACTTCCTCGAATCGTTAGTATTTTATTTTAAAAGAAATCCAAAATGATCTCCTTCTTCCCTGGGCGTAACAACCAGTACATTTAAAATGAGTAATGCAGTACACTTTGTTAAGAAATGTTCCTGGCTTGATGCACAATTGTTGCCAAATTGGTGGTGTTTTCTGAAGGCAGCAATTTCCTGGAGAAAGACAAGTGATCGGTGAGTCTCATCCAAAGCGTCAGTATTTGAGATTGAACGTCTTCATTCATCCTACTCCAGGAAGTTACATTTTGTTGAATTAATTCGCTTCGGTCTTAAGTTGCTGCTCAAGCTGTCGAGCTCTCAGGGCAACCATAAATTTCTCCTGATAAGAATGGCATTGCTTCTGATTTGACAGAAGCAGACAGTACCACAGACATTCTTCACTTTCTTAGGTGTACATGTAACGCTTTGACACCCCAATTTAAGTGAAAAGGTACATACCGCAGTTAAGCTTACTTGGCTCCATATTTCTGTTCTTTTGTTGGTATTTCTGAAAGTGTACTGTTGCCAATATATACAACTACACTACGGTAAACACAATTTCCTGTTTCAGAGTCAATGTGGTAGATTTTCTGATAACCTCTGGTACCAAACTGTTTGATTTTGTACCTTACAGTACACTATCTTGTGTCCCAGGAAGACGTAATGAGGTGTATACATGTGTATACACACACACACACACACACACACACAGAGAGCGAGCGAGAGAGAGAGAGAGAGAGCGAGCAGACACCATGTGACCAAGAGAAAACTTCATTGTGTGTCAATAAATTCTTACAAAAACATAAACATGTGCAGCAGACTGTAAGAGTTGGGGATTATTGCTATACAGAATTAAATGCACCATTTTAAAATGCAGAGCAGGTTCAAACACACTCAGTTTGAGACATCCAGCACACACACACACACACACACACACACACACACACACACACACACACACACACACAAATCTAAATATAAATAAACAGATCAGCTGTCATCAACCTCAAACTTTAAAGCTCCAGGGCTTCAGGCTACGACTCGTCTTCTCATAAAAAAAAAGTCTTTCCCTCATTACAGCAACCTTATCAACATTTGTCATCTAGAGCCAGGCATATAGTACACTTTCACTATGATGTAGAGTTTTGACATTTTAAATTTAAAACAGAAATATTTGATTTGAAAACAATTCATTTTTTTTTTTTTTTTTAAAAAAGGCATTTGGCCCAACGTTTGGTATTATGAGAGTGCTGAGAAAGAGAGAGTTAAAAACTTTCATCATATTCACAGAGGACCTTAAAAAAATAAAATAAAACACTGATCATAATCAACAGATAAAAACATTGTTAACACCAGCTGTGTAAATACCCTAACTGGTCAGCCTTCATAAGAGAGGTACAAGTTATAACTGAAGGTCTTTAATGCTTTACAGCTCATTTTATAAGCCATTAATATGGATAACTGTTGGTTTACCAGGTTGTTAAACATTTCTGATTGATACTATTGCATGACATTTTTTTCTGTGTTAGTTGTTAAGGAGGTTTCTGGAAAGACTGTTTGACCTCTGACCTTCCATGAAATATCTGCAGAGCGTCCGGTCTGAATTACAGTTTTTAGTAACGTATTCATATTTACGTTTCCAGACTTTAATTACTGTACTAACTCAACCATTACAACTATGTGTTGTCATTAATCAGGTGTTCAACCTGGCAGCCCCAAAGTTGTTTGTTAATGGTCTATAATTCATTTATGTGATTTGGTAGAGGTAACTCCTGTCAGACTGCATCTCCTGCCACTGAAATAAGTCTGTTTTACAAAGGGCCGGTAAAGAAACTTTAGCTCGGCTGGCTGGCCCGTCTTTGCTCGTCATCTTTCTGCCGGTAGTGGAAGAGGCTTGTGGTGTCGAGCTCACCCGCGTAGCGAATAGCTTCTGCAAACATCTTGACCACCTGATAATGCACAGAAACAAAAACATTGAGCTGAAGCAGAGACACTACGTATGTAAATACTAACCGAAAACATCACCTGTGCGATGTTTACTGACCTGGTAATTGGTGATGAGGGGAACGCCATGGTCGATAGCCATTCTGCGAATAGCGAAGTTGTCCTTTATGTGGCGAGTGTTGTTATTGGGCAAGTTCACCACCAGGTCGATATGACCCTCGGTGATCAGTCTGTGAAAACAAATAAAATCAGAGTTATTCAATCAGAGCATTAAATATTAACAATGTAAAGGTGCACTATGTAGTTTTGGGGAAGAAATTCTAATCAGAAGAAAAACTGATCTTAAGGGACACAATTTCATATCGTTTTACATTGTTTACAGGTGGTGGACGCTGCTACCTCTCTAGCTTCAAACAGTGTTCTACATAGTGACCCTTTTAAGAACTCTGTTTGATATTTGTGATAATAATAATATTAATAATAATAATAATAATAATAATAATAATAATAATAATAATAATAATAATAATACATTTTATTTATAAGCACCTTTCAGGTCACCCAAGAACACTTGGGAATATCAGGCAATACAGGAATGAAAAGAAAACAACAAACAAACAACAACAACATCAATGAAGTATACAGATAAAGTATACATAAAACAAATGATAAAAGCATTACAAATCAATGTAATTTAAAAACTAATATAATTGAATTAAACAAACTCCTGTCACTGGATGAAGTTGCCTCTAATCTTGATCCCAATGAGAGTCAACAGCTAAAAGCACAAACATGGCCTTCGTTAAAATAGACACAATTTTAGAACAGACAGAGCTTTAAATGGCATGAAAGTTTAGTTTTTGCCACACTAACTTGGAAAACAAATTTGAACACCTCACAAAAAAGGGGCTTTAATCCTCTAGCAGCCCATGACTGCTGCCATATTTGAATATATTTTGTTTTACACACACACACACACACACACACACACACACACACACACACACACACACACACACAGTATAGCCCTGGCTTCTCTGTCACCTTTTTTCATCCGAAGGCCTTTGACAGACAGCCTCGAATTAGAGCTGAATTCTAATACAAAATGTGGAGGACAGACAACAGTGACAACAAAGGTCATGTTCGTCTCTATAAAGAATTGGCCTCTATGCCACCTCGCACAGCTGATGCCAGCCAGCCTTTGTGTATATGTGTTTATGTATGAGTGTGTGTGTGTTGCTCAGGTGTACGCCTATTACATTCCTTTTAAGTCCCCGTCTTCACCAGATGATTTCCAGACATATGCTCCAGATGGCTCCATTGTAACATGATCATGACTTGTTTGTGGAATCATTACCTCAGAATTGCAGTCACACACTGCCTGCTACAATTAGCTTAAGTTTCACGCAAGAACGTTTCGAGAGGTGTTGTACCTCTCACAGCTGAAGGTCTCTGTTGTAAAACTATTCTTTCCTCTCAACAAAAACTGGCAGAAATGCAGTCAGCTTCACTTGAAGTGCGGTCGACTAAGATGATAACTAATGTCGTCCTAGTTTTTGAATGCTGAGGAAGTATTCCTTATATTTTTGTTTTAATTTGTGGGCCCAGCTAAAAACCCAAGATGCTTCAGCTGCTTTTATGATATCCCTAAATTTGACTTGGCATTGATCTGACATAAGACTTTCTTCATCCTCCTTGTTCAAGTCCTATTTCTGGCTAATGCAATGGCTCTGGACTTCTAAGTCTGCTACATCGTCTTTGATCTTATCAGCATATTACAGAGATAATGAAGGGGCTATGCCCTTAGATCTTAAGGCAGTATCTGATTAGATATTAGATAAGATATCCTAATTCTGAATCTAATGATTTGCAATTTATGTATAACTTAAGCCTTGCCTCAGGAAACCCAAAGAAAGTCTTCACCTCAGAGTTTTATGTTAGCTGCTTTTCCATGTTTGTGAATGTGTCAAACAAAAACATCCATTTAATGTCGAAATAAATATTTCCCGAACCTCTGAATGCCGGGCAAACTGGTTTCCCCTCCCTTCTGAGAGGGCCAGGCGACAGGAGAAGCAGGCACATCATTGGCACACAGCCAGGCAGACGTGGCTTCAGTAGCATAGAGCTAGAAAACAGAAGTGAGGCAACATCACAACATATTCAGAATGTCATAAACAAAATGAAGGAACATCTTTCTCTAATAAGGGTGGAAGAACAAGAACAGGCAGCTTCATCAACCGTAGAGGAAAATCTGTCTTATTTTCAGTGACAAGTCTGGTTTGTAGCCTTTGCAACATGCAAGCTTTCAGTGCTTACTCACCTTGAATCCCTCCTCTTTCAGCTGGTGGGCTGTAGCCAGGAAATTGGGTCGGAACGAAAGCTGGGATGACGTGAGGGGAGCAGAAAGACAAAGAAACAAAATGCAGCCTTATAAATACTGAGCCAAGATGCATTTTGTAGAGTTCATCATGAAAGGTTTGCTTTAAATTTCCTCTTTTTAAATCATTAGTCATACGGTGCAATCATGACGCATTGTAGCATGATGGTAATTAGAAATATAGATTCATGACTGCTGTACGTGTGTGTTAGGTAACCATTACAGACTAAAACTTAGTTTATAGACAAAGTAAAAAATACTTAATGTCTGTAATGCCACAGTCAATATGATCAAGGACCATCTTTGCCTTCTCTTAGGATACAAAGGTTTGTGTTTTTCTTCAGTTGTCTGTCTCAACCTGGATATCTACTTAGGTTCAGGGAAAGGGCTGAAGTTTGCCCTTTTCTATTAACCACGTGTTAGAAAGGCTTCTACCATGTCTCTTTCCCAAGTCACATTTTAAAATGCGATTGGTTAGTTGGAACAAAAGAGAACACCACCAACACCTCCAACTCGACTCAAAAACACCTCTAACAATTTGAACAGTGTTCTTGGCATGTGATTAGAGGTGCTTAAACATCAGCTCCAGGACACAATCAGACCCCCCTCACTTTTTGTTGGATAATGTTGTAGCATAATGGATATGATTTTATGACACAAAATACAATGGTAGCCAGTGTGGAGCAAAGACAGATAGAAGTACGTGTTGAAAATCGTATTAATAGGTTCCCAAATGAAGCATGAGTGATGTGGACTGAGTCTGATGGAGCAGCTTTTCTAAATCTGGACCCTCTGTTGTCCCACTGAACACAAGAAATCAACAACAACTTGGCAGTTGCACCATTTATATTTATTCTAAATCTGCTCACATTTAAAGGATAAGTTCACCCAAAAATGAAAATATTCAGTCATCCCATGCATCAGCAGTAGATGCAAGACTATGGTAGATAGAGAATGCTGAAACGCAGTTTTGCTGTGAAGCTCCAGAATTTTTTTTGTGGACAATGAAACTTCAACCAACATTCTATATGCACAAGGTTGAGTAAATGACTGAATTCCATTTTCTGGGTCAACCTACCTCCCGGAGCTCTGGTAAAAGTTTCAATGACACTAACAGTGAAGTAAATAAAAGGGAAGAAGGGTGAAGGAAGATGACGAGATCGAGTTCTAGTTGTCCAGTGTAGATCTGCACTGTTTGCCTCCCCCTGCGTTCCTTCACTGACTCTCTAAGTGTCGCTTCATCACTGCATGTCAAATAAAGCTGAATGACAGCATTTGCTGCAGAAAGCTGGTTTTGGTGTAGACTATAGTTTTAAAAGAATGTTTGTCAAATCAAGCTCTGGTATTGGAGGTTTATGTTAAGGCTGTCATCATAATCTAACTCCAACTTTATGTTCTATCTGAGCTCGGTGTGGCTGATCATCACTGATAACAACAACTTGTTCTTTAGTTTCCTAGCTTTGAAATGTGTTGTATCATCACATCCCTAGTGTTGGACTTTTTACAAAATGTTTTTGACCTGGAATTAACAGTTCCATATCTTCCTGGGAATGCCTCTACCAGCTTTGCACAAATTTCTCCATTTCTGCCTACACTAAGTTGACTTGGAGAACTGATTAAAATCTCCCAGGCTGTCTCAGATTTTCAGCAAGGTTAATTCGAGTGCAGGTTTTTTACTGGGCCACTCGAGGGCTTTAGAGATTGACCCTGAAGCCACTCCAACATTACAGTTGGAGTGTGCCAAGACTGCAGTGATTCTGCTTTTCAAATGAGTTTCCAAAATTTCCTTTTTTATTTTCTGTTTTCCTTTTATGATGAGTATTTCAATTACTGGATATTATTTTATATGCATTTGAGGGGCATTTTTATGGCTTTATTATCATGTCAACAAAAAGAAAGATGAAGGCTTTAAATCAGCCCTATATGAACATAAAACCATGTGCAAAAATTTGAAGAAATCTATGTTATGTCTAAAGATACCGTAGCTAACCTATAGCTTGTACAGACTAACTAATACGGTCTGTTTTATATTGCTGGAACGTAAATCCAAGAGTTGATTTTGGCTTTGTGACAGTTTTTAAGGTAATAATTTCAAATATTATATTTGTCTCACAAACAAGACAGGATGCAAAGAACGAATAGGAAATCAATTTATGTTGTTAGACATTTAAATGACCCGACCCATTTTATGGATTCAAGCAAACACACCGAAAAGTGCTGAAAGCTGCTTTGTGAGTTTTTCGCAGCTAATTTGCAACTGATTATGCTCAAACTGGGTGCCCTTCAGCTTTGTAAACAATACGCTTGCTAAAATTACTGCTGTCTCACCAAGAATCGCTGTGATGTGGTTTGATATCTCTTGCAGCCTACCTTAATAAGTCTTATATATCCACACAGTTTTCGAATTTGGTTTTCAATTTTGACACAGAGCCTGGGTATTGGAACGGAAAAAGGTGCCTCTAATTAAAAGACAGAGGCGAACAGTGAGAATTCGGGTGAGTGTGACAGAGAGAGAGACTTTGACAAGAGTTGGAAGACACTAGTTTAGACAGCAACAACTGAGATTGTGGCTCCATGTACAATATACATACACCATGAGCCATACTTGGCATTTTTGCTTTTAGTGAAGAGTGTGATGTTCTGTGAGCAAAAAACTGACTTACTTACTTGATAATTTTACTTATTTAGCAAATGGCAGCTTATTTTTACAACATTAACATTCATTTGGAGTCGTATTTTGGGCTACTTATTAAATCTAAGCTAGTTTTATGTCTGTTTTGTTCTCCACAATGTCCTGTGGCAAATGTCTGACTCTTAAACAGCTAAGTGCTCCAAGCTGCTACCTGTGTTGGTTTCCTTTATGGTACTGGGCAGATAGCATTAAGCAAGTTTACATGCTGTGGAGCTCTACCGAAGTCATATAATGAAGCACCGTTCTTTATCATTTCATCATATCATTTGATGACTTGATTGATAGCGTGAAGTTGTGAACATATTGCAAACTTTAATGTTTTTCTATCTAAATCTGATTTGGGCATTGTGATAACACCAGGATGTCTGCAGCAACACAAGAGAAATCACCACCATTGAAGACAGCAAAGTGGAAATGATCTGTCACATCTGTTTACATAAATGCCTTCGGCTGATGACATGTGTTGGCCTTGAAGGGTTGTCCCATTCCATAGGGGGAGATTTCAACCATTACTCCTTGTAACTTTGTCCTGAGGGGCAAAGAGGCAATCAAAAATGAGGGGTAGGGGTAAAAATTGGAAAAGCCTGTTTGGAAATGTTGAAGGCTCCCTAGAAAAGCCTAGAAAATGGTTGCTTGGCTATGGCTGGACAACCAATGAATTGGTAGAGGTATTTTGCCAACTGGAATGGTCAACTGGAACAGAGGGTAACAATTATAGACCCCTGACAGACAGACATTTCCAATACAGGACAACTGCACCAAGAGAAAAGAGAAACACAGAACAAAAGTGTCTCTGTGCTTGTTCAAATATAGCGTACGTAGCCATTAGCTAAATTTGCAGGAGAAGCACTGTACCATGGCAACAGTCTACTACAAGGGAGTCCGCGTACTACAAAATAAAGTAAATGGTATAAAGTCTGTTTCAGTCTTCCAAGCACGATCTTTCTTAAACAAAGTGGAGATAAATCATATCGGTGTTGCTGCGTGTTCTGGTCCTGTCAGCCTAAAGGATTTCTGCTTGTCAGCCACATTACGGTGCACATGTGACCTCAGGTACTTGCCTTGAAGTGGACGCGTTCCCCAAGAGCACCAATTATACAGCTAGTGTTGTGAGTGCTTTGTTAGAGCTGCATTAGTCAAACCGGCAGTTTGGCAACCCAGGGTGGCAGCATGACTTAATTACCAAAACTCATGTAATGTGAAATCATTAAACAGTGAAGTGCTCAGGCTCACATTTTGTACTTTTCTGCAGCTTAGAAAGGAGAGGGGAAGTGTTTTGGGTTGGTTTTTTTTTGCAGGAAGTTTATCAAGGGATGGTGACTAACCGTCTTTTGACAGAGCTTGTTTTTGTACTAAACTTATTTTGTCATTTTTTGGGAGATGCTCCTCTTTGTGTATTTCTTTTTTTTCCATTCAGGTGTTGCATGAGGGGCATTGCCTGATAACATGTTAATATCTGTGGCTCACTTTAGAACTGTTGTCTTTGTCTCACAAGAGTTGTTAGGTATGGCATGAATCAAGGTGTGATTTGGTGTGAAACAAACTGAAAAGTGCCAGACTGGCGTCGTAAGAAGCGGATAGCCTAAAAGATTTGGGCCATCTGTTCAGAAGACACCTCGCATTTGTTGTCTTGCGGGCAGGAGGCACCAAAAGGAAACACAAACAGGAGGCAAGTGGACTTCCAGATGGCTATAGTCTTACCTGAATCCCAATCAGGATGCCCTTCTGCGGTAACTTGAAGCCTGTGGAGAGCATAGCCTTCAGGAAGGCTGAATAAATGTTTGGTCCAAAACACGCTACCTGCAATAAAACACACAAATAGACACAAGTGACTTACTTCAAGTTATGACAAAAAATTGCACAAAAATGGAGTTGTGTATTTCTGAGGGACTTACTTCTCCAGTTGAGGCCATCTCGCAGCGAAGCACGGGGTCTGCATCCCTCAGCCGTGGCCAGGAGAACATGGGGGCCTGGTGACAAAAGAGAAGAGGGAAGGATTTGTTTTAATACTACATCCCCTTGTTCAGCTGTAAACAGTAGTTACCTCAAGTCACCATGTGGTCACCAAAAAGGCAGCTTTCATGACAGTGAACCATTTTCTATGACTGTTGTGTACATACAGATTCAGGTTGAAAAAAATACTTTTTACCAGAACATTTGGGATAGTACAAACTAATAAATACCGAAAAGTGAGTGGCCATCAATAGAGAATCCTTTCCTACATAAATAGCAGCAGTCCACTGGAATAATTTTAGGGATTTTACAACACTGCTGCCACCAAGAGGTGACACAAAGCTTGCATTCCTTTAGAAAGTAACAGGTGAACTAAGCCTGTGACAGATCTTTAGTAATGAATGAAGTGTTTTCTCCCAGTCATTTCATTTCATCTCCTGCAACCAAGCAAAAAGATATATTATTATATATATATATATATCTTTTTTATTTATTTATTTATTTATTCCCATGGATTCAATTAAACAAGATGTGAGAGCTATATGGGTCTGAGGAGGAAACATGGATCTACAGTACAGGGAATGTGCAGTATACTAACTTTGTAATTTCATGACATTTGTTGACATGCACTTTAAAATGACTGCCTTGACTGTGATGACACTGACGACAGCCACGACAGACAATGTGGCTGTGTTGTGGTTTTGTGTATCTGATGTATTTTTAATGTCTATATGTTCTGTGCCATAGCACAAATTGCCTCTCGGAGGGCATTCGAGTCTAACTATGAAACTTTAAGGGCACATCAGAGAAAAGAGGGAGAGGTACAGTAACATAAAAAGTTAAAGATGTTGGTAATACAACGGTCGGTGTGGATGGACTAAAAAGGGGAAAATGTGAAAAGAAACAAGGCTTCCAAACTGCAGGCCACCAGTCACTTTAACAGCCTCAACACCGAGAAGAAGGAGGCCCCGAGTGATAAAGCCAGGGGAGAAAGCAGAAGACAAATACAGAGCGAGAGTTGACAAAGAGGAGAGAAAAAATAAGAGACGACTGAATAAAATTATTTGAATAGGAGCAAAGAAGAGGAAGAGATGAAATGAAAGCAATGAGAATAAAGGAATGAATGTATAGACGGGAGAAATAAACTGAGCAATTAAAGGGAAAGTGAATAAATGAATAGAGGGAATGAGAGGGAAAGAAAGATAAAAGTATACAAGTAGCGATGGAGAGAAGAGAATGATTAAAAGGAAACCGTCTGTACAGGAACAGAAAACAGCTCCTTGTTATTTTATTACAGACAAATTAAGAATAGTGGGGTGCCATGTTCAAAGCCATTCTTATTTCTCCATTTAAAAAACAGACAACTCCCATTACCTTGAGAAGAGGGAGAGCGAAAGAGAGAGAGCGAGATGGTGTGGCATTGTGTGGTTAATGTGTACGCACACACACATATAGAGGCAAAGGGCCACTAGGGGGGTATTCATCCTTGAAGCGGGCTATCTAATCAGCTGGATGTAATGTTCGCATACTAATGTAAGGAGGGACGAAGAGCAGGGAATGCAGACGGGGAACCAGCATCGCTTATCACGGCTTTGTTCAAAGAGTCAGGGAAAAAGACGGAGAAGTGTGCAGAGATAAAATGGCCGAATGTAACCAAGACAGAAAATGAAACAGAGGGAGAGGAGAGCGAATAACCGTGAGAGGGAACTTTTGAAAATGACAGAGACAAGAAACTAAAAGAATGAGAAGAGAATTTGGAAAATACAGAAAGTGAATGACACAAAGTAGGTAAATAAAGTGGAATTGCAAAATATTCCATTAAAGTAAGGAACCCCTCTACTAACTTTAGAACCAGATCCAGAGTGGCCACTTAAAATTTAGCAAGGAAGTGGAAACAACCATCAACAAGAGCCGCACATGAAATACACAGAAAGTGGACACAAGCCTTCATGAGCAGCATTATGAAAACCTCATTGGTCTCAGTCAGAATCGTTGTCCTCCAATTGCAACAGTGTGTCTCTGCGACAGAATGTCTGTGACCGTCACAATAACTGGAGCTCTGTAACTACATCACCCTAACACACACACACACAAACACTACTTTCCCCATCTCCCTGTCCCACACCGACCGCCCACTCCTAAGAGACTGCAGAATTGTGAAGCTCTGCAACATGAACAATGTTATCTTGGGGCACCAGCTGAGCTCCAGTGGAGAAGGAAATAAATAAAGTGAGACATTTCCACATAACATTGTCGCCCGCTGTCGTTCTTGTTGGAGGCGGAAGTGGCACCTGTGTAAATGTCTTTATGTTTGCAGCTGTATTTAACTAACAACATTTGTACAGCGTTGTGAATGGCAATTCCATTTTTTTTTCTGACGCTGCAAATGATGAATATTTTACATTGTAACAAAATCTAGGAAAGGCTCAGTTTCACTAACAATTGGTGTACAAGGACAGCTAGAAGATTGGTATTGTAGGTCAACAGTAAGACATTGCAAGGTGGTTTCTACATCAAGCTGATAAGTGGTTACTAGTGCTGTGGTGGGTATCCTATGTTGTAAATAGCTAGCTATAGGTTGTTTAGCTTGGTTCTAGGTAGCCGCTAGGGCGCCACAGGTAGGTTATTTTGGCAGTGCTCAAGTGTGAAGCCAGAGAACGTGGTGGTTTGACAGTCCCTCCCTCAAAAGCCAGTCATTTACTTTATTACTGCCGATATGGAAAACATGTCAACCAAATGTGTTGTGTTCTTGAAGGCATGTGAGGGAAGGATCCAAACAATAGCTATTTAACCAACATTTGTTCAATTGCTGTGGTGGAATGAGCTGATGAAATCACGTCAGGGCACTCTTGATTGAGCCGTAGAAGAAGTCAAAAGATGTGTAGTAAAAGTATAACCCGTGGAAGAAACATGTTTTCACACTTTATTTGGGGGCAGATGCTTAACTTTAAGAGGTTCTATCAACATTGACTGGTGATTCTACACATCTAAGATTAAAGTGAACATTGAAAATGTAGTTCTGGCTCTCTCCCCGTTCATTTATAAAGGAGCCTGGTCTTTGGTAGAATAACTGCCTGTTGGAATTGCCAAGATGGCTGCCAAGTGGCAAGAGTAGCCTCAAAGTACTTTGGCACTCGGGTACTTGTGCTGTTAGCATAAGAATTGATTCAGTCTATACTATGGTGATTCTGATTAGTTTGTTTGTGTACTATGCAAGTCCACAACAGAAGTAGTGCTAATGCTAGCACAAGTGCCACTAGCAGTAGCTATGAGGGAATTGGTGGAATACCATTTAAATGTAAGTGTACCTTTATACGATCACGTGACAGATTAACTTTGATTAATATTAATTGATCTGGTGCTTCTTCTCTGACACTTGTTCTCACATACTACAAAGACAAATTGGGATATAAAGCAGTTTAAATAGTTTTTTACAATCATGTTTTGTTGACTTCTCCATTAACACCTCCACTATACTGGAAAAGTATTCTGAAAAATAAATCCCAAAAAGCCAAGAAAAACTAAAAGTAAACCTCAAAAAGTTTAAACTTAAACATTATTTGAAGCTATAAAGTTTGGTGAACAATTTAAAAGTGGAATTGGCTGGAGTTAAAATTCAGTCAAATTACTCCAATTTTCTCTATGGGGAACAGAAGTGTAATTGCACATTTCTAAAACTATACAAGAAACTGCCACCAAAAGTCAAAGCAACATATCAGTGAGCTGTATTGTTCATTGTATCATATAGTATGTTTGTGTGGGAGAACATTGGCAGATATGCAAAAACTAGGGGAGATTTTCTAACAGTGTGCATTGAAAAAAAAGTCAAGTAAAAAGCATTCCATTAGAGAGGGTGCATTCACTATTACATTAAGTCAATCAACAGATAAACAGGCGGACACTTCTGCTTTTGTTCAGGTAACTTGTGGGTGGTATTGTCATGACCTCCTCACGTTAAAGCTTTTACAGAAAAATAAGGCCAGTAAGATTATTCTAGCAAATGTTTTTCCTTGAGTGTACGGGTTCACAAGAATGTCTCCATTTCCGAAAGTCACATACTGTCCTTCACACCATGGTCAAGGGGACAAAACATCCAATGAAGGAAGTTATTTTTCTTCAGACGATAAGTGTGCACCGGGGAGAGACACCAAACCACCAAACCCCCTTCCCCCTCCTCAAATGTTGTTTTTGTTTCTTCTCTTCCTCTCAGTGTCATAAATACAACTGTGTTATTGTTCCTATGAGTTTGTATGTAGAGACAGAAATTACACAAAGGGGACTTGTTAGTGAAAAGAAAACATTGCAACCTCAAACGAGGGAGAGTTTGACAGAAAACAGAGACAGCCGGAGCAACAGAGTGAGGTTGAGGAGAAATGAGACGGATAAATGAAGACCGTCTCTCTGGATTGCAATGACTTGTGCCTTGTGACGATACAATGAGGACGGGGAGGATGAGGGCAGAGATAGAGTGTATTCTGATGGCACACACTTCGGGCTATGGAGGCTGGATACATCACCGTGTGCTTATGCGTTAAACAGGAAGAAATTAACTACAGTCGCACAATTTCATTAGGCAATTGTCGTGTATTCTGGCAGGGTTTCTAGCAAGGCTGTATTAGTCAGGGGGTATGAAGTCTGTATCATAGACTCCAAGTAAACTCTGGAAGTCTGTTAAGCCTGGCGCCTGGAGTATTCAGAGCTCTGATTAATATTCCTCACCACTATGCAGACTAGAAATTGAAAACTTTAGGTGGTGGGGGAGAGTGGGGGATTATGCCTGCGTGATTGGCTCCAAACTACAGCCATTGTTACAGCAGCTCTGTTGTAATTAGAGGGAGAAATTACTTTGGAAAAAATAGCTTTGGAACAGCTGGCGACACGTAAACTCTCTCACATCCAATCTAAGAAGTAAGCCTCCCAGCCGGTATGAGAAAGCACCTACTACTCCCCCCCATCATGCCTAGGTAGAGGGATGAAGAAGTAATTGCTGTCTTTGTTATGTGATCCAGCAGAAGCGGTATAATCGTAACCTGCAGTACCAATTAAGAGATCATACATGTAGGGCTCTTTACATATGAAATAATTGTCCAACATACCTTCTTCATTAGACTGTAAGAGGTTCAGACACATGGGTATTAGGTGGTGTCAGAGAAATTAACCATTGTCTCTGAACTCACAATTCTCTATATTTACATTGAAGTTTAAGTACGACACAGGCCTGTAAAATTTGAGAGTAAAAAATATGATGCATATTGAAGACATGGTTAAATCCTCCATTAGAGTGATATGTAGAGACTCTCTCATGGGCAGGAGCTAAAATTTCATTGGAGCATCACGGTGTCCAGTGTGTGGATTAAATTTAACCCCTAGCAGAGCAACACTTGTAGTCATCAGTGAGACACTTGTGCTGACCGCAGAGATACTTGGGCAGCAACTTGGCTGACCCAGGGTCACATTTGTCGACCAGAAGGTCATTTGGTGAGTACTTGGGACTAAACATAAGTCATGGGCTGACCAAATATGTATTGGGGCTCACTAAAACAGCACGTGGTTAAATGGCCAAGGGGCTCTTGATCAGGTGTTACTCGGGCTGCCCAAAGTGACACTTAGGATGCTTCTGATTTATCTTTTCATTACCACTTTAATCACGTCAAGTTGAAAATCACCACCACCAATATGAGTAACTTCCACCTCCAGCTTGAGAACAGGCTTGACAGTTTGAGAAAAGGGATTTTTTGAATATTGGATGTAAATCTGGTCTAGCAGTAACCTAAAATAAAAGTATGAACCTTTAAATAGGCAACTTTGTCTCCTTTAATGTCAATTTCTTAAATCGTGAGCCCATTTTGGCTGCTGGGTTCCTATTATGTGAAAGTTTAAGAGGGCCAGCAGTGATGGATCATTCCATTATACGTTATTATACAGGTTTATGGCAACAATTTACAGTATTGTCGAACTTTTAGTTGGGCAGTGTGGCAAAGAAAGTAGGTTGACAGGAGAATAGGCCCTCTTCACAACAGAGCAGGAAAAGTGCAGGTGTTTCTAATAACCTTAAAGATGGCTTCATTCTGCAGGACACCAGGACCCTGAATCATAATTTATTTTATCATTTCCATCCATGCTTTTCCTACTGTGACATGTCATAAAAGAAATAACATAGTGCTAATCCAAAACCTATGTTGAATATGGACAAAAAAGAGAATATAATTATTTTGGGTGTGCAAACCCTTTTTTTGTACTTCACAGAAGACATTTTGACATGTCACACTAGTCTGCCAGGATTATTATCTCTGGTACTTATTACTGCATCAGAGCCCTGCTTACCTAAGCTCTTACCTAAGACATTTTAAAGGGCAGCTCATTGTATAGCATGCTTTTGATGAAGCCACAAGTCGGAAAATCTGCACCCACTTATAAGGCTATCAAATATCCATACATGAATCCATTCTCTCTACATGTGCTATATAAAAACTCAAAACAGTTATTTCAGTCTCCCTTCTCACCTTGATGCCGACAAAGTCAACAGGAATGATGGGTTTCTGCAGTGAGGGCAGGCTGGCCTCATCCAAAGGCTCTCCCACCATCACTTTGGTTGCGACATTGATGAAGTCCACACCGATCGTTTTCGAGACAAAAGGGAAGGAGCGTGATGCACGCAGATTACACTCAATCACCTTAAAGGGGTAAAAAATAATCAAAAGACAAACACATTCAATGCAGATCCATTAATAGTCAATGGTCATATATATTTTGCACATGGTCAGATTGTCTACGCACACATTTCCTGTTTCTGTTCTGCAGCTATAAAATCAAAACTAAAGGCAACATTGATCAAAATATCCATCCAGGTCTGCAAATTATTTAACACAAGGTGATTTCGAGAGTGAATTGCATTTAATGCAACTAGGTGTGAAAATACTGATATATCATATAGTCATACCCTGAGGGAGTATTACTTACCATGACATCATTGCCTTTAACCAGAAATTGAGTGTTAAAGGGCCCTGAAATTTCAAATGCTTGCGCGATTTTCTGAGTGGCAATCTTAACCTGAATGGAAGGAAGACAAACACCCACATATCAATATATATGAAGCTGTCATGAACAGTTTCACACCACAATATCTGCTCTCCACTTGCACAATGTAGTGTGACATATATCCACTTTAAAATCTGCAAATCCTTTTGCATCCAGTGCCAACTCTCCAGTAAACGTCTTTAGCAATCTCTGTACTATTTCATCCGTGACAGAGTTAAAATACTTTTCACAGTTCACTTTGTATATATTGTTAATAGTTTACTGTTTGTTTGTTTAATGTTGTTAACATTTTTGATAAATTAGATGATCTGTGTTCCTCACTTGTGAGATTAGCCTGTCAGCTAGCCTAGCTGGCTTCCTAAAAAGTTCTGCATATACATATAATACTAGAAACAGTCACCCTCTCTCTGATTTGTGATTTAAAGTCCTTATTCAGCTGTAAGGTTGGAGCTGTATGGCTTGTTTTCACGAGATTGGTGTACATCAGTCACTTTGGTTTTTGGCAGCCCTTCAAAGCACCTGATGGAAAATCTAGGCTATCTAAAGGATCAAATCTGTTCAAAACACCAAACACACACAAAAAAACCTGTATTCTTATATACATATCACAATATCTACTAAGCAAGTAAAAGTGAAAGTACTGAAAAAAGTGAAGTAGTTTAACTCAGTTATGGATGAAAAAGCACAGAGATAACTTAAGACACATACTGTAAATATACAGATAACTTAGCTAGCCAAGTGCTAACATTAGGTCTCTAATGCTTGTGTGCTTGGAAGAGCTGCCAAAAATCAAAGTGACTGACATACACTGTCTCATGAAATCAAGTGTTAAAGCTCCAATGTCATTGCTGGATAAGGGACTTAAAATCACTAATCTGAGAGAAGGGCAACTGTTTCTACTATTGTGTATATGGAGAGTGTTGCAGGAGGCCAGCTAGGCTAGCTGATAGGCTAAACTCACTGGTCAAAAACACCTACAAAATGATAACATATGCCAAAACCCTGTATTCAAAAAAATATATATACCATCAATATATATAAATGAGAGCTGTGAAAAGCAGATGTCTGTCATGCTACATTGTACGAGTAGAGAATATACAACAATGTGTTATTTTGTTCTGGTTTAAATGCACACAGCATATTAGTGGAATATCAATTGGCTCATTAAATAAATCAAAATATAACTGAATGCTGAGGGTGACTTTACTGACCTTTTCTAGCGCCCCCTGGCTAATCTTCTGGGTTGGAAGCATCAGAGTTGCATCTCCGGAGTGAACCCCGGCATCTTCCACATGCTCTGTTATGGCATGGACCAGAACCTGGACGGACGCACCATGATAAAGTCACACTGACGGTATTTGCATGCAGATCAGCTCTCTGATAAATCCCCACTCAAGGCAACTCATCGTTTTGCAGCCTTGCTCCTTTCTCTGATGAGAATTTTTCAGACTAAGAGGCAGATGGCCTCCAGACATGATGTGTTTATTATACCTACAATATGTCACATTGTGAAACAGCATACATAAATGCAGTGTCAACGAGTGTATTTGCAGGAACGCTCATTGAAAATCTATTCTGGACTGGGGGGCCTGTTTTTGTTGACGGACTAGTTCAGAAACAATGTATTTTCGATATGCAGTGTCAAAAGAATAACTTCCCACATTTCACCCGCAAGGAAAGGAGATTTGTATCACTAAGCAACTCGGCGCAAGTGTGTGTATGTGTGTGATAATGAGCTGCCGTGTCATTAGCTCATTTAAACTGCTGCTAACCACAACATTCATTAGCACTCTTCAGATAGAGCCTGTAATTAATACGTATTATCTCTGACTTTTCCTCTCTCCCACACATATACTCACACACACTTATACACACACGCAGCCTGGCCGGGAATAATGAGGCCTGTTTGGTATTCAATGAATGGACAGCTTGTTAATGTGATACTGAAGATAATGGAGGGGCTGCATTCAAAATAGAGGGAAAGTAGAGAGGGAAAATCTGCCATACAAGTGAATTGCCCACGTTCAAACTGACACCCTTGAAATGTCTCCCACCGCCTAAACAATAGAAAAACAGACAGGGCATTCATGACAAGAACCTTGGTGGCTCTGTCGCCTGACGCAACTTAAAACCCCAACAATTATATTGTTATGTAAGTTTTTAAAAGTTAAAGTGAAGTGACTATTGATGTCAAACTGTAACCTACAGGAATCATCAGACTGTGGTGTGTCATGTGGACATCCAGGATTTTTTTCTGTGTCCTCCCTATCTGCACCATCTAGTATTTCTTTTGGTAGTTTCCCAACAATCCAAAGAAAAGATTAAACAGATTGTGTGCATAAATTCACACTGTGGATTTTCGTCCTACATTCATGACAGTATGCAAGTAAACCAACTATATTCCGATTAATTTAAATATCCCCTCCAGATGTAAGACATATGACAATACTCTGCCTTGAATAATCTGTGTCTGGTTTATCTTGAACTCAGTACACAGTCTAGTATGGTTTTACCACAAAATATTAAAACAGTTTGCTAAAAATGTAAGTGGAGGAGGACTTGAAGATGGAAAGAGTCTTTCCCATTGAATCACTGGACTTGCTGTGAGATCAACACAAATTCAAGCGGCGACAGGAGATGAGTCCTGCTGAGGAACGACCTCACAGAGGAGAGCAAGAAGCACATTTAAATCGCAAATCAAGAGGACAATAGTTCACCACCAACCGTTGCTCTTAAAAGGTTAAGTTCACTCAAACAAGAAAGCTCAGTCATTATCTACTCACCCCCATGCTGATGGAAAGTCGGCTGAAGACACATTTATTTTTTTCTCATTACAAAACTTCACCCAACTTTCAATCATCATGGGTGTGAATAGAAAAACTGAATTTTCATTTTTGTGTGAACCTGTTAAAAAAAGGGATTTCATTACCGTCAATAAATTACTGTTATTGAAAATGATGATTAAAAAAATACTGAACTGGTCATCATTCAAGTAAGTTAGTGCCTCAAAATACTGAATTGTATAACTACATAACACACAATTAAGAAACACCTGTTTTTTTTTATTTCAGTGATTCTTTAAAGCTGTCTGTAACTATTTTTTGGTTATATTTGCTAAAAGTGTCATTATGATCTGACAGTAGAATAAGATACAGGTCTGCTGTGTAAAAATCCACTGTCTGTGGCTCCACCCAGTGACTGTAATTTGATTTGCAAGAATCCAAAGCTCCCAGGTCAATACAACCAATCAGAGTAAATGGGAAGTGTCTGAGAAGTGTCAATCATTCTCGTGCATACCCTGCTGGCAGCCCCCCTCCCTCGCACAGGCACAGTTCCTGCTCTTACCTGGTCAGATACATTCAAGCTCAACCTGTAAACGATGGCGGAGAACAGACAACAACAATAGAGACGAAAAATGCCCCACCATTGCCCTCTTTGTGTGTTTCAAGTGGCCGTTACAATGTTAGTTTGTGTTCAGTATGCTCTGAAGTGGTTGAATTGGTTTAGAGATATAATGTAACTCATGCTTCAGAAAGACAGCATGGCATTGCACCAGGTAATGTTTACCTGGTAACTCCGTCTGCCGCAATGTGAGGAATATTGTTTGGTACTCTGGATATCTACAGTGATTGGCATAAGGCACGCATAGTTGTAATTTAGTTGTATTGATCAGAAATGGGCTTATGTTGTTATTTTGAATGTGCCATCATTTGTGGGGAAGGGCTCTGGGGGCAGGGCTGCAGCACAGCAGAGAGGAAGAAGGAGGAACCTGGGAGTTGTGCACGTTCAAATTTTCTGACTAAGTCCACTTTTTTTCTTAAAACTCCAAACTGCAGCATTAATAAGTAAATTCTTCTCAAAATTCAGCTTTTTTTCAAATGTTTCCGAGTCATGACCATCTGTCACAAACACCTGTTGACATCTGTTCATTGCTAACTGCAGAGAGCTCTTTTCCTTCATCATTCTTGTCTTTTAGCTTTTTCATCAGCTTCTGTGTCCTTTTGACCCATTCCCCTCCTCCTGACTTTTTCAATTAAGCTCATGGGCCTTTTACATCCCGTTTACATGACAAAAGTTTTACTAAATACTGAAGTGTTTATACCTAATAACGTTTCGCTTTAACCCAAAGGTTGTGAAAACAATCCTAGAGCACATGGATCTACAAAAACGAAAATACTGTAGTAGGCATGCCAGGCCAGTAGGTGTTTTTTGCAATTGAATACTATAGACTAACACTACACCCCTGCACATAAAACACTTTCTTCTACAGAGCAGTGGAGCCACCACATCACAGGTGTAGGTGCAGCAAATCTTCACTCTCCTGGAAGAGTGTCAATAAAACCAATAGAGTCAGCAACACAAAGAAAGCTCAATAGTCTGCCATTGTTCTTGTAGCATTAGGCTGAAAATATAATACGTATACGCAAATTAGGGTGGTGTCGCACTTTGTCATTTGAAGCAACAGCCCAAACCACCGTCTCATAAACAGCCCCTTAAGCTTCTCCAGCTTTTGCCACCTTTGTCTGAAGAAAAAAAAAAAAAAACAGGGAAAACCCTGGCCCCAAACCAATCTAATCTAAAGAGAAAAATTAATTTAGTATCACCACTTTCACTCTGCATTTTGGTTTTAATGTATTCCATTCTCCCAATCAGATGTGTCTGTAATGTCTTTTCACAGAAGATGAATGAGATTACTTCCACTTTATTCATCTGCTGTGCTCAATATCTGTCCTACCTCTCCATTTAAAGAGAAAAATAGCTGAGGACTGAATAATGCCAAGCTACACATATGAATAACAATGATACTGTTATATATGAGAATATGGTCAAACAGGGAGTCAATGCAAATAAAAGAGGGGCAAATAATATTGTTTTCTGGGCGGGTATGCTGTATAAAATCATGTTACATTATGTAGGAGATGTATAGTCTCCTCAAAAGCAGTATTTTAAACAAAAACACATCCATGTTTGACATTACTTATATAATTATCACATGTATATTGAAGTGGCGAGGCCTTGAGTCTAAGCCATCTTCATGTATGCTGGGTGGAAGCACCATGGCATTAAGGTCATGTTTCTCTTTTGCAACATATCAGTAATGTCTCACCTTCCCACCCTTGGCCACAGCGTCAACCTCCACTTCCCTGGCACCGCGGATGAACTTGGTGATGACCACTGGATGCTCCTGGAGGAAAGACGGTTATTCTATCAGTGAATCAAAGCTGACATGGTGTGCAGTGTGTGTAGATTTTTGTGAGTGAAAATCTTGTTATTTGGACTCTGAGCTCCGACACAGTAGATTTGAAATTAAATCTTCAGTTTAAAGTAAACTTGTTATTTGAGGGTGTTGACATAAATACAGAGAAATCTTTTCTGCTCAGCTGAGGCAACCCAGGGGTGGGAAATCTTGTCAAAGAATAATATCACAATCTATTTAATCACAGTCACTATCCACAAACTGAATTGTGAAATTTTGTCTCAACTTTGAAATGCCCTGCAGACTACAGCTAGACTTAGAAAAACAAATAGCCTGTGATGTATCCATCTGTAGCATTAGGAAACAACATTAAATAAAAGAGATTGTTTTGTTCCACAAGTTCCTCAATCCTGAGTTCATTTTGTGAGCAAAAACTTGTTCATCAACACCTTTTTCTCTTGACCAAAAGGAGAGGAGATGACAAGATACAACCAACAATCATCAACTAGCATGTACATTGTTTTTCACCAATTAAGTGTTCAAGTGAGTCAGCATCAGAATCCAACGAAATTGCCTTCTCTTATTCCAAAATGTCCAGTAGATACAGTTCAGTAACATACCTAGTCAAAAACACAGCAGCAACGGTTAGAAAATGGTTAAAAAAAAAAAAAAAAAGCGATTGCAGATCCTTTATTCATGCTTTTATCTGTCAAAAGACCGAGAGATCCTGAGATGGCAGCAGATGATACCGTCTACGCCCGCCCCAGAGCCTTAAACAGCCAATGAGTGAGTGTGTAGACAAGTGACCCACTGTTTCTTCTTTCTCCTCTCTTTCAGCTTATAACCTTTCAAAAAGAGCCCAAAACCATGTCTGTGCTCCAAATGGTACATCAACAGCTTTGAATTTACTTCGGCCTACACTGGATTATGCTTTTCAGATAATTTTACATACATTTCCAGGAATAAGAACAAACCACATGAGGTCATTTGTCAGGTTAGACATCTTGATCTCCCTCCCCTAAGGCAACCACTGAGTTCTTTTAAGGACTAAACTATTTAATGTTCTTTACTAGTTTGTTACCTGACCCCAATCCAACTCAATGCGGGAGTCACTTGCTAAGAAAACAAAATGCACGCAGAGAGTGAAGATGGCTCCAACGTAGGCCTGGCAAAGCCTCTCCAGCGAACCAAAATATGAATCATTAATCCATCTGATTATGACATCCTTGATTTAAAGCTGAATGTCATTAATTTAGTACAAAAAAGGTGCCACTGTTCAAATAGTGTTGGTTCTAGCCCCAGGAATGCTCAAGTGCCCCCGGGCCACCTGGGCATTCAGTGGAGTAAGGATGAGCACACAATATTAGCCAACAGCCATGCCAGCTGGTAGCATTAGTTAATTGAAAGCAGAGGGAGAACAATCTATGAAAAAGTCTCCGACCGGCGTGTGTGTGTGTGTGTGTGTGTGTGTGTGTGTGTGTGTGTGTGTGTGTGCGTGCGTGAGAAAAAGGATTCATCTATGGAGGTGACATGTCTCACATGTGCACACAGAGTTAACACTGGTCTCACCTGAGACACCTGCGCGGCCTCTTCCAAAAAGCGTTTCATCTCCTCCTCTCCGTACGCAACGTTCATAGCAGAACCACTGGTGTGATGCGAGCGGGAGAAAGACAGAGAGAGGGAGAGAGTGAGGCAGAGAAAAAACAAAAGGCCACAGGAGAGGAAGAGAGGCAAGCAAACAGGAGAATATACAAGCTTCAAATGATCGCTCAAAACACTCATTATCTCTCCGTTGCATCACTATTACCACCGGGAACAAGGTCTGGAAACAGTCAAAGTAAGGGGAGAGAGAGAGAGAAAAGAGGGGGAGAGAAAGAGAGGAAGAAGCACAGCTATTTAGGTCGAAAAGCACTCCAGGCTCTTGAAAAGGAGTTCAGAACTTAGTCATTAAAAAACAACAGATTTAGGCTAGTTTTGTTGTGGTTGTTGTTGTTTTTTTTATTTTAGACAGCTAGCTGGGCTATCCTCCTGTCTGAGAAGGAGAGACTGAGAGAAACAGGACAGAGAAAGGCCACAGGCTCGGGTCAGGATCTTTATTCCTTAGCTCTCTGCTGCTCGGAGGCAGACATATGTTAAGAACCCAAATGAATACTGACCCTTGATTTCAGCGATATGCATCTACATTCAGGCATATCCGCGACTTGGATGCCATCTAGTTTCTGCTTGATTGTTCACTGGAGTCTCACATGAATGCAGTAATTAGGAAGACACTTTTTTGACACAAGTCTGCATCAGCTTAAAGAAAAAAAGATCACATCTCGTTCCATTTTTGGTCCTTGAGAAAAGTGAGTCAGCACTCTGACTGAAGCCTCTTCTGAGAGCAAAATGAGTATGCATAAATGTGCTTTCAATCAGTTCAGCTTATACTTCCAGTGGTAGCAAAATCACAAACACTCATGGTTGTAGTCATGGTAGTAACACGAACACTGTTTTTATCTTATCTTGCTTGCCTGAACCAACAGTCAAATTTATGCTCTTCTAAGAGTGCACAATGAGAAAACCTTTGTGAAATGTTTTTTTCTTGAAGACAAACCCCTTGTTCCCTGTCTGCAGAAGGAGGGAAGAATTTAAAGGAAGTGAGGTCAGGTGAAGCTGTCCTAATGAAAATCAAACACCATGGTGGCAATCAAGGAGAAATATTGTTGTCTCATATTCTGAATCCCTTCTTATTCCAGACTTTCTATTTTCTTCAGTCCGAAGAATAGTCTTCAGTTCTTCTGTGTCTTGTTCCTGCCAGTCTGTGAGTGGTTATTTATTTAAAGTTATTGAAGGCTGATCACAGGAGGAAAATAAACCCACTATAGCAATTGAGTTGTAAAGGGTTAGAATATTTCCTCAGGATTTTTTAAGGAAAGTACAACTTGAGAATTCAGCACAATGATTATTGTAACCTTAAACAGTACATTTATTTTGGGGGGGAATATACAAATAAAGAGCCAATACTGAGCCTAGGGGCATATTTGGCTTAAATTATGCCCATATAATTGAATTGTAAACATGCACTGGATTCAGCAGCAGCAGCACACTATTCCATAACATGTACAGGTAATTTTTCAGCATCTCATAGTACTACTGCACTGTCTGAGCCAAATAACTTGATTGTCACTTATTTTTTAATCATATATTAAAATGTTTGCCCACAGATAAAAGCTTAAAGCAAATACCTTTTTCTTGACTTTGCTAGCAGGTTGTTACCATGTGAGATGTAGCTTAGCTTAGGCAGGCAAATGGATGCGTTTCAAGTGATCAGTGGTCTTGTTGAAGTCAATATGTAAGAACTTGCCACCAAAATGACACATTGCACCTTTAAAGTTCAAGTCAGCTGACGATTCTTTTAAATCACAATTCTACAGTACAAGAAGCATTTCCAATTACATTTCCTTATGATATGGTGAGATGTTTGTTTCTATCTGCATATGGCGTGGTAAATAAAACTTGTCAAATGAGCGTTATTTTATCCATTTTATTCCCGTCATTTCCCATAATTTCCTGTTAATTCCCATAGAAACTTTCCAACTTAAATATCCCCTGAATCTGGCAACCCTAGTCTGACACATTTATTCATCACGTTTGATTTAATTTCATCTTCCAACACCGTCCCCAGGGTGAAGGATAATTGAACAGATAAAACTATTATAAAACAATGGCATCACAATAAATTCACCTGATGGATTTCTAGAAAAGTGATTACGGTAATTTTCATGCTTGGGTTTAACACTTAGGTCTGACTGGGACACCCACACGGGTTTGCTTTCACACAGACAGAAAGTCCATAGAACTAGCGTGCGTTTGCATTTCAGTCCGTCTTGCCGACATTGGCTTTTGCAGCATGTGTAAACAGTGAAGAAATGAGATAGTTTCCAAATATTTAGGCTTTGGATTGACATTTTGGAAGTCATTTTACTTATTCAAAAAACGTCACTTAGCTAACATAGCAAAAACCAGAAACGTGAAAAGTGTTTATGCATACTGTATAATTTTTGCACAGCCGTTATCAGGCAGTGCTGGCAGGTCGTAGTCGTTATACTGCGTAGTAAAATGTTTTTCAGAATTAAAAGGAATGATGGATTTAAAGTATGCAAGTAAGACAAGGGTTAGAGTCTTGCTTTTGAGTTATTACATGAATATATTTGAGGGCTAAATACTTCATGTGCGTGCATTTCACCATTATAAAAATATGAATCTGACAAGGAAGAAAGTGTTTGGTGTGTAAATGTGTGACTTCGTGCATATGTAGTGAGGCTGAGGAGAACGTTCAAAAACCATTAACAAGTGAGGGGAGAGTGAAAATGCTTTTGGGATAGGAAAAGATCAGAGAGTGTTCATCTGACACTGACGACAGAGGAGAGGAGAGGAGAAGTGAAGAGAGGGGAGATGAGGAATGGAGAGGAGAGGGATGGAGAGGAGAGGAGAGGAGAGGAGAGGAGAGGAGAGGAGAGGAGAGGAGAGGCTTCCTCATTAACAGTATCCCACGGAGGCAATACAATCTATATAATCAGATCAACTCTCTTTAATATTGGAGGACTTTCCTCTGATGAATCTCCCCTCTGACTTGGTAGTTTTAAATGTGACCCCGTGCATCATGCTTATGGTTTTCCACCATGCCAAACAAGCACAGACAGATTCCCCTTTTTTTAACAACATCACAGCTTGCAAGTAAAAACCATAAAAGTCTCCCAAAACTCCCTTATACACAAGTTTATTCTCAGTGACAACATCCTGCTGGATTAAAGGGTCTCATCACGACATCTGCTGGACAAAAGTGTCACTGCAGATTGTAATGAGCTGTGGTTTCAGTAAGGTTCATTAATCCTCAGGACTAAAATATTTTACCTGGTTATCAATAGGTCTGAGACTTAGTCAACCAAGACTTCACTGTCCTCTGTCCTTTCTTTGTTAATATACTTTATTGGCTACAAATACATAATACAGCAGTTGCATTTTGTATCAAATTTTGGACAAAATACACAAAATGTGCAGATGATCTACAACAACTCCAGCATGTGTTAGCCGACATGTGCGTTAAAACTGACCTGAGAACATAGGAGGGGCGCAGCAGACAAGGGTAGCCCACCTCATTGGCAAAGGTAAAAGCATCTTCCTGCGAAGGGAGAGAAAAAAGCAGACCGCTGTCATTTTTATTCATCATTTTTAAAAAGATAAAAGAACGTTATGTCATGATAACGATGTCAGGAATCATCAGGAATGGTCAGTGTCACAAAATCGGAAGCAGTCCAGGCATGAAGACATGTCATATCTTTTTCCTCATGGTCACAATAGCAACATTATGTAGTAATCATTTTCTTTTTGTGAGATTTGTATCTAGACGTATATAATGTTAGAAAGCTGTATGGAGAATAAGAATCAATATAAAATCAAGGGTGTGTGTTTGCACTCGTACTAACAACCCTCTCATACAACCAATTGAACCACACCCACACAAAACTAATCAAAGGGTAAAAAGGGAGTATAAGTGCCCAGACAGTCAGAAAGAGGGGCTTCGATTCATTTCCCTTTTGATTTTCTTTTCTTTTATTCAGATCACGAGAGGAAAGAGAGAAGAAAGAATCGCGGAAGGAGTCCAGCAGTGAGAGAGAGGCTGCATGTCCTCATCCTCCTCCTTATCATCATTATCATCATGGCTATCGCCTCTTCATCTCTCTGCACATCTTCCCTTTTTCTCTCCATCATTACCCACTGTTCACTCGCCAGGTGGAGTACCATTAACAAACAGAAAATAGCTTCCCAGAGATGCAGAAGAACCAACTCCCCATGGCTCTACTGGAGTTATTCCAGCCCAATAAAAACGAACCGTTTCTTCACGATCAACAGGGAAATAGATTGTGTGTGTGCAGGCTCGGGAGAGACGCAGAACTTTATCTGCGCGTGCCGGCTAATCGCTCCTCTGTGATATCTGAATACATGAACGATGGTAATGGAAGAGACATATTTCAGCGCTGACTGCCGACACATTTCAGCGCTCCACATGTTCCACAGAGGGGCCCGCCGGTGCTTTGTTCAGAAGCAGCCAAGAGCGAGTTGAGAGGGCCAAACAGACAATGTTACAGGGCTGTAAACTAAAGGTAATGTGATGTGTGTTTTCTGTGAGGAGGTCAAAACAAAACTAAACACGATTTTGTACATAAGAATAGAGCACAGAGTAATCCAAAAAGATGCTACTTTCCCAACCAAAATTGTTTCTAATGGGTTTTCTGTGTAAAATGCAAATATTAGACTTTCTTTAGAAGATCCATATGTACACAAAACTAAATTACAGCAGAAAAATTAACAAAGATGGGAATGGCTTTCTAAAGCAAACGTCATTTGCATGAGCAAACATTCTCCAAACACCTTGAGCTCAATATCTCTGCCAACTCATTTTTCTGGAGGAAACCCTAAAACGGTCACTTAGGGAAGTCGTTCTTTCACTGTAGCTGCCTGTACAAGCAACTGAACTTAGCTCACTGGTTAGGTGGAACATTATCATCAACAAAAACTTTAGGGCCGAGATTTTTCTACAATATCGTCACAATACAGCACACAATGTTGTGATATAATACATCATTTTATGCTTTTACTATACATGATTATTTTGTTTCCTCTCACCAGGGAGCTGAGGGCCCTCCATGGAGCTTGAGCCACCCCGAGGTCATCGAGTATACTGGAAAAGACGGAGCGCTCCTCAGCCCGGTCGATCTGCAGGGGGCTCGTCCCCAGAATCTTCACCCCGTTCAGGTGCAACGGGGCGGCCAGGTTGTTTGGAATCTGCCCACCGACTGAAACAATGCTGCCGGAGCAACCCTGCCGAGGAGAGGATGGAAGAAAAGAGAATAGAACAGCAGGTAGAATAAAAAAAAGGAGAATGGGAAGACGGAGGAGAGATACTCCTGTCAGAAGCGTATCAGCCAAGATTAACAGTCTGAAACCTGTGGCCACTGGCCATTATTCTGGCCACTGATCACACGGTGAAAATATGCGACAAACCGACCGAAAACAGTTGATCTCGGTCAAGCCACAGGTTTAGTTATCACCAGGGACAGTGTGTGTATGTGTGTGTGTGTGTGTATGAATAAGCATGTGTTCTCCTTTTAATAACAACATGCAACCTCTATCCTGTCTAGCTAATCCAGAGGGGATGCTGTTTCCATGGCAATGGCAGGTTGTATCTCTTCATTATTCATGGGCCTGCTCTCCTGCTTCTGTCCAGGGTTTATCTCCATGCTCTAATGCCATATTTATCTCACACACACACACACACACACACACACACACACACACACACACACACACACACACACACACACACACACACACACACACACACACACACACACACACACACACACACAGAAAGCAGGAGGGGACTGTAGCCGTGAGAGAGGGATTGATGGTAATGCTATCACCCCAAACAAACAAACACTTAATCACACTCTGATCCCATCGCAACTTTAACTGGATTACAATTCCTCTGCAGGGGAAAGTCAATGGACATTAGTGCACGAACACACAACACAGCATTAATACACAGACACCAACAAACATGAACACAGGAGAACGAAGCAGTCAGGGTCAGCTGGGCTCCACTGCAGCACTGAGCAATAAGGTGGAAATTATCGTTCATTATATACATGATATAATGCATCAGGTCTGGTCATATATATGAAATCTCACCTTGACTAAAATTGGATGAACATGATAGGAGCCTAATGTTGAAATCATGTTTCATACAACTCAAATGCTAATCACTACAAATACTCATTATCACTGACAATATTTGAAGGCAGAAAATATTCCTGTTCTTGCTGTTGACACGATTCCTACTCAGCTGTTTACATAGCTAATGGAATTTATTAGACTAGTACTCCTGTTTTTACTCTTATTAAGGTGCCCTAACATGATGTTTAGCACATCAAAATATGGACAAGTGGAACAACTTGAGCAGCAAGTATGATATGTTTTCCAAGTTTTCTACCAGTGACCACAGCCTCCCTCTTTTATTCCTTCAACCACTGTTTTCCAAAAGGTTGGCATTGAGATATTTACCAACATTAAAAAAAAAACCCTGGCATTTTATGCTCATGTCACATATTTAATCACCAAAGACTTGTTGTTTTTTTACATCATAATCACGGCTAGAGCACATAAGTGATTTTTTATGCAATAAACATTATTTCAAGTAAAGAATTTTTTCCCTTTCCTGCCCACAGCGTTCATAGTACATGGTTAGTTCAAGTATCATCGGCTATTTGAAAATCTGACAAATTCCTTTTTTTATTCATATAGTTTCCGGTTATACCCAGTGGTGTTAAATGGCATTTTTTATAGAAAACATGGCTTTTAAACACCCTTATGACAGTAACAGATGTGTTTCTCTACCAATGCCTTGCAAGCAATGACAGAGCACAGGATGACTATAAATAAGCAAGAGGCAGTATGCCACAAACTGCAGTAAAACCCCAAATGAGACACATATGCCAAATACATTGTGTACTTGTCCACAGAATGCTCCTAAGACCTGAATAATATCCACATATTACACGTCTCAATCTGAATATGCTACATATGCTAAAGGAGGCATTTTCACAGTTGCTGTAAATAAAATATACCTTTTGTCAAGGAACGTCTACAAACATTTATCCTCATAAAATCACGCGAATGCTACACAATGATGTAAAATGACTTCCTAATAATTTATTTACCCAAAACACTATTTAGTAAGCACGACCACATGAACTATCAGTCTTACAGAGAGGTCAGGAAACCTTGAATAGCCATAAAAAAAGTGTGCACACCTGCAACTATACAAACTGAAGCTCTTAAATCTTCAATGAGCCTGTGCTGCTGCATAATAAATGTCCCAATTAGGACTCATTCAGAGTTTTCCCAGTTTCTGTTAGATAGAGAACGAGGGAGAGGGCTCCAGTGTGGCTGCTTTTTTAAATGGTGAAGACCATGAGTATAAGGCAGAGAAAGCCGCACTCTTAACACACTTGTATATACATGTGTTTACACTAAATATAAATCTGAACAAAACAGATTTTTGGAGACAGGTTTTGGATATTTCATCTATGTTTCATAAATGCCACTCTGAGCAGGGAATATTTTGTTTCCCCATCACAGTGGGAATGCCATGATAAATAAGTCAGTTATGCTGCTAATGTTTACTTTCTGCTTTTTCAATAAAGAATTACTCAAAACCAATCAAAGTCAGAGTTTAGTTAGATAAATCATCATGACGTTATAGGTATGCTGTGAGCCAAGATTAGACAAATATTGTTTTTGAATAAATTCCACTAGTTTACCACCTCTGACCTGCTTGACATGATTGATTTCTTTTATCATTATATATGCATTGTGTAACTGATCAATACTAGAAGAAACCTTGAATCGATCACAATATTTTATTTCAATCAGATTTCACTCAATACCTTTGAATATATAATTAGATATTATCACTGATATGATCCTGTTATAGATCGGCAACCTCTCCTAGAGTGCCTTGTGCCTCTCCCAGTGCATGTGGGCTGTGTGTGGATCACTGATCATTGATAAGATCAGTGGTACAACAATGGTTGCAGTTGTGTCTTGTCCGAGTAAAATAATTCAGTCTCCTGACAATATAAAAATATCTTCAATGATAAAAAGAAGATGTATGTGTAATGCTGTATACTGTGTTTCCATTTTGTCAAATATAAGAAATGGCACGTTAGTGTGAGTGTCCTGACCTCCTGTTGGGTGATGTCCAGGATGCGCTCCAGGGTCAGCTCTTCGAAGTAAAGGCGGTCACACTCGTCAAAGTCAGTGCTGACAGTCTCAGGGTTGTGGTTGACCACCACCGTCTTCTTGCCCATCTGTCTCAGAGCTCTGATGCTGGACACCGCACACCAGTCAAACTCAACACTGCTCCCTGATGGATCGAAGAAAAGATTCATTTGAGTACGTTGGCCATAAAGACAAACGCATGGCAGCAACACTCTCAGTGCAAAATATATTCTGCCTTCTGTTAATTTGATTGAACTTGCCATGTGTGTGATTTTGTGTTTAGACTGGATTTTCAATGACCACTTTTACTTCTTAGGCAATGTTAAGGTATCGCAGCTGACAAAAAACCCTTGAAAATAACCAGCCATTGTAATTTTGCTATTCAAAGTGAAGTCGCCGGCTCATTCAGCACAAAAACATTAAGAATTTGTGGGGCCAAAAAATACATGTTTTCTGTCCAGCGATTTTGCACATCATGTTTCCTCAAATAGTGGCCCAGGCCTATATTAACCTCAGCTGCAGAGGGTTACAGGCCTTTCATTAAAAGCAAGCTTATTAAAGACAAGCCTTTATTTCGAATCCCTCTGTATGAAGTAACCAAGATGTATATTTGATGAGGTATATTTGCTCATATTTTAGTACAAAGTCCTTATTTTGTGATCTGCTGGCATCCTGTTTAATTAAAAGGACTCTGGATTGTCAGTGAACAGAATCCCTTCAATTTGAATCAATTCATTGTTAAAAAAAATTTGCAAGAAAATGTACTTCAAATGTTGCTACTGCCATCCTGTGGTCATTATACCACTGCAAAATATAGTTTAGCAAAGACATTTACACATGAACACTCGCAATGATTTATACAGGGCCAGAATACTGAAGATTAATATACCAGAAAAACATAGTTTTGAAATAGCCTGATAAGGTTGTTGAGTGTCCTAAATTAAATCAGTAGAAATGTACATTATGTTTTGTTAGGAAGTCTATTATGCAACAGGCTCATGGTGTTGTCTCCTTGGACAAGTGCAGGCACTGGAAAAACAGTGTTTTGGTTGGATGAACCCCGACAACCTTTAGCTGAGACCCTGCTCTTGTCTGACAACCTGCTTTTATTCGAGGGAGTACAGCAAAACTTTTATTTGAACAGCATAAAAATTATATGAAAACTTTTAATCTCAGACTCACCAATATGATACGGCCCACAACCAAGAACCATGATTCCCTGGTCATTAAACTCCAGATCATGCTCCTGAGGTATGAATTAGCAAAAAGTTAGTTCATGATGCACTCAAAAAATATTTTAACTAGTGAACTGCATTTCCTATTAGACAGTGACTGAATTGGCTGCACATGTCATAGACTGTGATACATACCTGACCGTGATAAGTACAGTACAGGTAGTTGGTCATGGCTGGATACTCTGCAGCCAAGGTATCAATCTGAAAAGAGGCAGCAGAGAAAAAGAGGTTAAAATGGGTCATTTAGACCAGGGGTGTCAAACTGATCCAGTAAAGGGCCATGTGGCTGCAGGTTTTCATTCCAACCAAGCAAGAACACACCTGATCCAAATCAGGCGTGTTCTTGCTTGGTTGGAATGAAAACCTGCCTGATCCAAATCAGGCGTGTTCTTGCTTGGTTGGAATGAAAACCTGCCTGATCCAAATCAGGCGTGTTCTTGCTTGGTTGGAATGAAAACCTGCAGCCACACGGCCCTTTACTGGATCAGTTTGACACCCCTGATTTAGACAGAGCCTAGACCTTCTTGTTGTTAGGCAACAGTGCTAATTTGTAATAATCTATACACCAACGGAGTCAAAGGAGCAATACCACCTACCAAGTACATTTCATTTATATATTTCTTGTACACTTGGCGGCCGATTCTTCTGTACATTCAGTTAAGTAAATGTAAGTAAACACGATGCCGCTACTTGAGCTGGATATCGTTCCAGTGTGGTAGTACTGTTGTTATTTAAATCACAAATACATCCAAGAAAAAAGCTTTACTTCTTCTAAACAAAGAACTGTTATCCAAAAACTAATAATAAAAGAGCTGAAGAGATAAATGTCATTCAAATATACTATCCATATACGTTCTCAGCAGGTGAAATTGTTATCTACAGGATAGACTTACAGAGGAAATTATATGAACAAACTATCTCAGACTAAATTATTGCATGCTTTGGACAGTTTGGTATTACCATCTGAACAAAACACATGTCAATACTGGAAAGGTGGAAAGACAATCGATCATAACTTTAACCTTATAGCCTCAACATATTTTTCTTACTCCTCCATGTATTGATCAGGCAGGGGCAGTTATCTGTGTCCATCTGACCTATGCCCACTCATGCTCACCTGTTTGACCCAGGGTTTGATGCCGTGACTGAGCCTCAGCTCTCTGGCTGCTCTCTCATTAGAGCCCAGAATCTGACCAACCTGCCGATCTGAGAAGCCGTCCTGCTTGGCCCTCAGCAGCAGACCATCAGGTACTGCACCACTGCGCGAGAAGACAATAAGTAATGTTTGTTATACAGATGTTCAGCCAACCATTCAGACACCGACACTCTATGAAACAACGTAATGTTGACATCAGGATCATTGCCAAAAAACGTTTCACTCCGTTTGCACAGGAACAACATGGCTGTCGCATTTTCATGCCATAACCAAATTAATACCGAATAAAAAGTGCACAATTCAGTGTTAGATCCATTTTCTTTACCACAGTCTGTCACCTCTGCAGCTGAGGACGGCAGAGTCTGTCAGCCATCTGTTAAGCTGAAAAGTTTAGAGCTCAACATGCCTGACATGAAAGTGGTGGAGAGGAAAAAAAGTGAAGTAGGTGAACAAAACTGACAAGTGACTTCATTTTTTTAATGTTCTCTCAGATATCTGTGTATTTCAAGTCCACTGAACTAAGAGGGTCAATCCAACAAGTGTGTCATGACCAGCCCGTCTACCCACCAGAGTGGACAGCAGGGACCAGCCCATTTTCAGGGCGATCAATAACACGTCAACAAACAAGATGCCATGGTGTCAGAGAACCAGGCTTGCAAGTGTAGCCATTTAAAACCCGTTCTGAATCAATAAAACTTTAATGTGTGCGGTGAGGTTAAACAGAAAAATACTTGCAGAAATAAAGTTGGGTTTCAAGAGGTGATTCTGAAGTGGAGCCACTGGACCGCTTCATAAAAACTGTGTATGTGTCAATTTCTTAATGGTTAGGATTTCATCTAACTGCGAGGTTCAGTTTAAAGCAAATTATGGTAGGTAAGACAACATACTTAGGACTGCATAATTTACTGTACTGGTTAATCTTTTTAAAATAAAATAGGTTTTGCTTTTCTTCTCATATTCAAATATGAAGAATCAGATTGCTACAACAGAGTCAGCACATCATCAAACAAAGAGGACACTTACATTTTTGGAGAGATTGTGAGTGAGAGAGTATTGGGATTTTGTCCAGAAAATGTATCTTAGCACAAAGTAGGGAGGCAGGGAATAAGTGGACTTGGCCATAAGTGGAAAGTTATGTTCCATGTTGTATCATGTTTTCTACAATACATCGAAGAGTCAGCTAGGGGTTTGCTGGCAAGTGTGTGTCGGCAGCTTCATAGTGAAGGGACAGAGCATGTGAGATGCTGATGCAGTAACTGATTGGGCCAGAAAACACAATATCTGCTTATTAAAACCACATTTAAATGTTTTTCTATCTTTGATTATTTTACATCAACAGTGTGTGAGCTCAACTGATGGTCTCCCTTTGCTTTCTGTTTTTTTTTTTAATGCCAAGCTAAACTGAACACATGGATGCACAGTGATGAAACTGATATTGATCTTTTCATGAACTCCCACTATGAAAGCAACAACTGTTATTTTCAATAATGTCACGGTATTCCTTTAACCCCAGGTACAGACAAAGGGAATTCTAATTTCTAGCAAACCACGACTTGCTCTCCCCGCTCCTTATCTGAATTATTTATGACCTTGTAGCGTAACAATATTGGAAATGTCAAGTGTGTTTTAACTCCCACTGCACAGAGCCGGGTTGAAAAATAACAACCAGAGAAGAGAGCAGCGTGAGCTCAGAGTCAGAATCACAGGAAGGGAAAAAATGTGATCTGAGAGCTCAGTTTGTCTTATGTACAATTATCCTCTTTGGGAGAGCAGTTTAAAGTGGGAGGGAAATCCTTTGTCCGCCATCATCTCATTCACATACGCCTTCACATGCAACCAAAACATGAGAAGCACATCATGACATTTGTGGTGTGTTTGAGTGCGTGTGTGAAGAGTATGGAAAAGGGGCTGACGGATATTCTCACAAATTTCTACTAAAACACACTGAGACCAACTGATTTTCTGGATTTCAACACTTTTCATTTTAGTTAATTTTTCACTTAGTGAAGTTTGAAACTTCAAACTATGAGAATGACCTGTTCCTGTGTTGTATAATTGCTTTCCTTACAAACTCAGTGAGTCCTTTAATTGTAATTCATGTCATGCACAGAGCTTATATACCTCATTATCTCCGTCCTGATACGCAGGTGTATTGCCATGTTGTCGTATTCCGAGTTCAGCTTTGTGTAATCAAACTTGAAGGGATCAAAATGTTTAGCTATTCACCAAGCCTCATGAGGTGCATCTAGAGCTCAGTAGATAACTGGCTTTGGAAACAAAATCTGAGTTTAAAAGACTGAAAAAAAAAAAAAACACAGATTTGGTGCATTTATATCTATAAGTGTTGTTGATCATATTCCATTTTAAAATGATACAAATAATACAGAACATGGAAAAAAGGTGGCATATTCTTGTAACATAGATTTTGATGACCGATAAGTTGTTTCAGTGAATATTCCAGTAAAAATGTCAAATAATCTCTTGTTCCAGCAATGTGTGGATTTGCAGCTTTTTATCTTTTGGGTTTTGGACTTAGTTATCTTGAGATTCAGGAAATTCTAATGGCATTTTTTCACTATTTTTTGATTTTATAGACTTCATTTAAAGGAGAAGTTTGCCAAAAAAGTAAAATTGATACATGATCTACATACCACCATGCCGATGGAGTTATGCCAAAGTCAGATGAAGTTTTCTGTTCCACAAAACAGTTCTGGAGCTTCACAGCATTCTCCTTAACAACTGAAGAAGCTCAGACTTGTTTTAATAAGTAAAAGAAGACAACCAGAAGGAGAAAAAAAAGGGGTCCACGCACCATTTACACCCTTTTTAAGCTGAATATTGTTTAACACCAACACATACAGACACTGGACCAAAAAGGTGTCACAAGTGTCACCAAAAGGGTTTAAGACACACAAGGATGACCATGGGGGATGCAAACTAGCAGCTGACAGCTGTTTTACCTATCAAATATACAATAAATAAATTCATAAATAAATAAATAAATACAACTGCAATACTGCATGATGAATACCAAGTTGTTGTATTCATCTGTGTATTATTTGCTTAGGTATTCTGTCCGTCGTCCTAGGCTATCATATAAACAAGCAGCGTAGTGTTATGTTGTAGTCCCCCTCAAAAGACCTTGTTGGTATGCTATGATGTGGAGCAGCCTGTTACATTTTGTTGCCATCTGTCCTCATCTGATAGAAGACTGTAGCCTACATCATGGTGATTCCTAAAGCCGGCGAAACAAAGGACAAACTAACACTTTTTTCACATTTTCGAAATCCAATTTCTATATACAATATAATCTGTGACATAAATGACAGGACAAATTACTAATTGTTACTCATACTTCAACCAACATCTTTAACAAACGACTGCTTAACAACTAAGTGAAAACACGGTCAATGAAAGTGAGTAGTCCATGTTAGTCAGAGCTAGTTATCTGATATTAACTCTACAAAGAACATAAAGAATACAATCTTCTCATTTTAAAAAGGCTCTTCTCATCTTTTTTCAATAAATATCCTTTAGTCCTATAGAAGTTCAATATGAGACTCTTATGCAGAGAAACACTGAGCCTGGTGACCAGCAGAGCCTGAAGCGCACCTGCACCCAGCTCTATACGCTCCATCAGTCTGGCAGCAGCCTATTGTTGTGTGCCCATCCCAGTGTCCCCTGCTCCAGAGGCAGTGGAGACTACAACAGCCGTCCATGTGTCAGCGTGTTGCGGCGGGCGCCCACCAGACGGCCAGCCATTAATTATTAAACAGCAGAGTCAGAAGAAGGCAGCAAGTAACCTGTGGCTGAGCTGTGAAAATTCACAGTGGCTGTCCAGGTAAGAGCCCGAGGGCAGAGACGGGCAGGGAGGAGGCGAACCACAAGAGAGAAAGAAACTGGGACGTGAAGGGACTGGGGTCCATCTGATTTACGATTGAAGAATAGTCATTTCAGGAAACAACCCAAATGTCTATCTTGGTTTCTTACACGTTTATCTTTTTCTAATTCCTGTAGGCACCAGCTGCGAGTGCTCTCCAATGCACAAACAGTTTTGTGGGTAGTATTATATGGTATATTTGAGTCCAAGAACCTGCAGGGCGAGTGAAGGATTGAAAAACACTTCTGCACTGACAAGCATCAAGCTAATGGAAACATTAAGCAACAATGTCCACACAGTCAGAGCTGTAACAATTAGCTGACAAACTGATCAAAAGAAAATGAATGCCAACTATTTTGATATTCAATAAATCATTAAGTCTATTTTTCAAACAAAATCTCAAACACTTGTTGGATTCAGCTACTTAATACAGATTTAATGTTTTTTTTTTCTTTTATAAAAATGCACAGGTAGAAATCACATAGAAAAGTTGAGATATTAACGACATATCAGGGCCTTTTGCAGAATAGATATATTTCTATCATCATACTGTATATTTGTATTATGATTTTAGACAGTATAATATAGAAAAAGATGCTTGGGGTAATGGATAATAATTACATTACCAGTAAGTTTACCGTTTCTGCTGCCATTTCAGACAATATAATTTATTGTAAATAAAAAATAAACCCTCCCAGTTCTTTATTTTCCCTCACACGTTTATTAACCACATTTTAAAGGGATGTTGCAAAAATGTGTGTTCATCAGCCTATATATTGATTTTTTTTCACTTTCTAATATCAGTATCAGGCCCAAAAGTCAAGTTTATCCTGACTACATGTTGTACTTTGTAGTCTACTTAACTACATAATACAGTAAAATGGGTATGGTCTGATTTTATTTCATGAATTAAACTGCATTAATTTTACAATTACTCTCAATATAAATCAGCATGATAACATGTCTGTGCCACAGGGTCGATACTAACCTGCAAACTGAAACATCTAGGGAGGAAATAATTAACAGGTAACAAGGAGATAAATGTATTTGACAGAGAGGTGAGACCGATGGCAACCAAGCTAGTTTGGGAGCTACAACATGAATTTAAATATATTCCATAAAATGATAATAATCCATGAGGTCCCTTCCAGTGGTGTAACGGACTGCAACCTTATAGATGGATGGACATACTGTTCTTCAGAGGGGATGGTTCCACTTCATCAGATATTTCCAACCAGTCAAGAGAGGCAGAGAGTCACTTTTACTCTAGTTCTTGAGGATGTCGCAAAGCAATTTACACGCTGCACACACCCTCGTATACAGGCACTTTATGTTCGTCAAAATTTTTGATTTCACATTAATCAACCAGCACGTCATAGGAATATAAAAAGTGACCAAAAAGTGCCTTTGCTCTACCAGGCTGCACATGTGTGTTATTTGTGTTTTACCTCCTGTAGTTTGCCAGGTGCTGCTCCAGCTGTGTTATCCCACGGAGCTTGTGGAGGAACCACTTGTCTATGGCTGTCAGCTGGTGGATCTGATCGACACTCATTCCACTGTGGAGGGACTTAAAAGTAGAGACATGAAACAGATTGGATGTTATATTCATTATTCATTATCGTCAAGATCATCATCCATGGCTCCTACTGGAGCATTCTGAAAGCAGACTTCAAAAAGGTTTCACAAAGTTTCAACAGATTCTATAATCAATGGCTTGTGATTAAAATCATGGTGCAAATCAGTCAGTGAAAACTCTCTTAAGGAGTTAAGAGACAACTGCTTTGAGTAAAACCTACTGCAGGAACAACATATTACTTTAATTAGAAGCCCGTCTGTGTCATCAACCTGTAATATGAATGAGGTTGGGCTCTGACAGCTTAGTAAATATGTTTCATTAATTTTATATAAGATGTCTGACCAGAGAAACGATTCCAGGTTGGTGTGGGAGGATTTTTACTCAGGAGGCTCAACAGACTCTGTAACCTGCCATGAGAGCTGCTTGTCAAGCTGCAAGAGGCTATTAACTGAGACTCTCAGTGGAGCTTTTTAATGTTTGATGTGATTGAAGATATACTTGCTGTAAAAAATTACAATACGTAACACATGTTAAATCTTACTAAAAAGTTTCTGAGTGTTGATGATGCTCGAGACACATCGAATCCATTTTCCAACAGTATCTTGCCTCCTCATAACATATCGAACCTGATTATCTGGATGACTGTCTATGAGGGTGGGTGTGTCTTATGACATGGCTGTTTAAATATGAATGCTTTCCGCACAATTAAAAATGTAATATCGTCTCTAATCATCTGGACTTGGGCTGGGGAGTGTATCAATATTGTATCATTATCGTGATATGAGCCTAGGGTTGCTCAATTAATGCAATTATTTTAAAAATAGCAATATGGCCAAGTGCAATATTCAAATTGCAGAAGCTGCGATTTTTATTTAATTTCTTTATTTTTCTTTAGTTTATTAAGTACTGTAGTTCTGTAGAGATATTCTGACCTACATATCTTGTTTTCCAGATGAAAGAAAACATTTTTGTATGGAACAGACTCCAAAAAATGTTTTTTAAGTGAAAATTAAAATTGTAACCCCCTGACTGATCATGAATAACATCTGTCAGGATGTCAGGATGGCTTAAGAGTTTTTTCTAAAGCAGTATAACAGCAAATTGATGTAATTTTCTGAACTTACCAGAGTGTTCTAATATTTGCCTTCACCCACATTATATCACTATATCCACATTACTGATAGTAACTGCTGAAAAGTCTCCAATACTAACAATAGTCATCCCAATGATATTGTTTTAAAACAAACACTGGTTTCTGGTCAAAAACAGCTTGTCAGCTGAAACTGTACATTCAATCCCAGCATTTACAAAGTGCAATAAAGATATACATAGACACAGTAGTTAAGCTATATCACTCAGCCCTAGTCTAGACAATTGACTTTATAAAGAGATGGACAACATGGCAGCTTCCCAATAGTGAAAGCCGAAACAGCTCCATCACCCTCTGCTGGCTCACTGCAGTCAGTCATAACCTGCACCACCTCCACCTCCACACTCACAGTAAACATCAAATACAATTTTCCCCCAAGATATTTATTTTATCTATATATCTTTTTCTGAGTTGCTTATGTCTTCAGTGTTGGGACTCCAAGCACATAGAGTTGGAGGTTTTGACCTTGTTCTGCTCTTTTCTCAGCTGGTTATAAAAGACTGTTGAAGTGCTAGACCTGTCAATATTTTGATCTAACAAAAGTTCATAGAACATCTCTTGACCCTGTGTCTTAATGTGTATATTCAAGCGCTGTTTCACCTTCACCTGATTCAGTGAGGAGAAAGAACAGGATTACACAGGGTACATAACTATAACATATTTCAGATTATGTGATTTTGTTTCATCTTCCCCTACATTTGAACATATTTGAAAAGGCCACATTTCAGTTAAAGTAATAAAGCACTCATACTTTATGTGTTTCCAAGTATTATAACTCGAGTGCATCTATCAAACTAAATCAACATTTCAAAGACGGCATAATTAAGTATTCACAGCTTGTCACGCAGGCGGGTCAGGGACACATTTTGCGCCGCATTTCCTGATTTGTTTTTATGACAATTTTTCTGTTATACTTCAAAATGTGATTTTAATGAGAAAACTGGAGTTGGTGTCATTCATTATTAATGTTATGAAAGGTGAGTGTACCTTGGCGATGGAGAAGATGCGGGTGCTGGAGGGCACAGCAAGTTCCTGTTGCAGGTCCTGGGTGTCGGCCCAGGCTTTCTTGAGTGGCAGCCGGGGCATAAAGCCATCCACTGATGGGTGACACATCCTCAGGGCCTTCTGCATGCTTTCCTCAAAGGTCCGACCCACTGCCATCACCTGAATGCAGAAGACGGAGATGCATGAGAGAAAAACATGTGTGAGGATAGTGAATAAGCAAATTAAAGAGCATTTAATCGTGGCTCCTCCCCGCACCTCTCCAACACTCTTCATGGCACTGCCTATTTCATGGGACATGCCCTGAAAGCGGTCCAGGTCCCAGCGGGGGATCTTGGTGACGATGTAGTCCAGACTGGGCTCAAAGCAGGCCGTGGTCTTCTGCGATACAGCGTTCTTGATCTCAGGCAGGGGGATGCCCAGAGCCAGCTTAGCAGCAACGAAAGCCAAGGGATACCTGTTAGACATTGACCAAAGGACAGGGAGCAAAATCAAGTAAATGAGCAGTTTCAAGGTCAGACAACATCACAGTTATTGATTAAATTCACTACTGTGTGATCAAACTAATAATGCTCAACTCCACAATCCCACAAGGCCTCTGTGTATGGCATGATAGTTACCAAGAGAAGAAGTTTGTTTCTGTGATAATCTGTCTCAGACCACCAGTTTGAGACCTGTTTATAGGAATTGGAGGGCATTTTGCATTTTGAAAGACTGAGACACAAACTATTATGGTTTCAGTATGTGGTACACAGTGTTACAGCACATCAAGGACAAGTAGGACTGTCCCTTCTTTGTATAAGCATGAAAAAACGCTCTAATATTATGGGATGTTCTTTTCTTTTAGTTATTTTGTCTTATTTACGGAAGCCCTGAGGGGTGAGCATTTTCAAGTCAAAATCTAAATTGCTTTTCTCGCTTGTGTTTATGAACTGTTTACAACTGTATATCTTTATAAATGATGTTGTATTGACTACTACATTTCATCTTACTGAAGAGCTGCTGTTGATGTTAAACAACTGTAGAAATCAATTCTCTACATGTAAATCTATTTCATTTTTTATCTTTTAATAAACATCTACATCTTTTAATTGATCACAGCATAGCCCGACCACATGCCAGTCTCATTTTGACATTTTGATTTACCATGAAAACCAAAATGCTCTAAAAGAAATTCACCTGTTTTTACAATTTTCCTACAGTTGGTGACTGATTGATTACAGATCGAGGGAATAATATTAATCTAAAAATACTTGACAACAAATTCTATATTCATAGCAAAGGATGCGTTTCCCTTATTGCACCACTGCACAACAACCATAGTTTGTACGAGTCAAATAGCCAGACCAAAAACCCTCATGCCTGAGCTCAGCTGATCTGGCCAACTAATTAGTCTTGCATGCATGTATTCTCTCACCCAGTGGCTTTGGACGCCAGAGCGGAGCTTCTGGAGAGCCGGGCGTTAACCTCAATGATGCAGTACTCCAGGGACGAGGGGTGCAGCGCGTACTGGATGTTGCATTCGCCTACGATGCCAAGGTGACGAACAACTTTGATGGCCGTCTCTCGGAGCATGTGGTACTCCTCGTTGGAAAGTGTCTGGCTTGGTGCCACCACTATGGAATCACCTTAATCAGAAGAAGAAGAAGAAGAGGAAGAGTCAGGACAAAAATCTGCTTCAAAACAGTGTTAACAGTCTTTGTTTTGGTTAGAGAGATGGAGCTGGAGAAAGATGCAGAGGAAACAGGAAACAGGAATACTGTTTATCACTTTATTAAAAAAAAACATCAAAACCTGTGAAGTAAAGGAACAGTTACACAGAAGAAGCACATGGTTTTAGATGAGACAAAACACACTTTGCACTTTTGTCCATTGGAACTGATAACGAGCCCTCTAACCACACTTCACCTTGTACACTTCAAGTGTGTGTCTGTTCTGGATGTTGGCTATGAGAATTAAACTAAACCCAAAAGCTTAAGTTTGCTGTTCAAGTATTGATTTTCAATGCTTTTCTTGAGCTACAGAAACAAGACAAAAAACTAAAATGAGGACAACAGCTTTCAAAAACACCGATACATCCATATCCAGGCACACAATAACATTTGGTCAACATGAGCAACCTTCTCCATCTGAAAAGAGCAAAAAGAAAACATGCTTGTAGCAGCCTCTCCAGAGAGAGACAGAGAGAGAGGTAGTCTGTGTGTTTGTTTGAGAACAGAATAAAACAAAAGCAAACAGAACTGAATCAAACACAATGGAACAGGGTACAGTAAACAAATAAATAAATAAAGAAGCTGTGTACTGATGTGTCCTTCAGACCACGTGTCAGTACCTGTGTGAATGCCCAGTGGGTCGAAGTTCTCCATGTTGCAGACGGTGACGCAGTTATCAGCCACATCTCTCACCACTTCATATTCCACCTCCTTCCAGCCCAGCAGAGACTTCTCCACCAGGATCTGACTGCTCATGGCCAGAGCCTTCACAGAAAATAACCAATTTAGTAAACGCTGTGTGTCAACGTTAACCTTTACACAGAAGGTGGGCGCCACACCAAAAAAAAGATCCGTACAATATCATTCAACACAATAGCTCTGCAGTGTAAATACTGCCATTGGAAAGCTTACAATCATTAGAAATAAAATTCCCCATAAACCCGCATGAAAACACACACATCCCCTACACTAACTGAGTCAGATAAACGATCTGAAACGTACTCACAAGAAAATAACCAGGGATACACAACCTCAATTTTTTTTAGCCGATACGATAATCATCATTACCTGCTTCTTATGGACAATAACAATAAGATAACTGATGACTTAACATTTTTGTATTTCTAAGAAAAGGTTGTTCTCAACATTTGCTGAGACTTGTGTTGATTTGTTAAATTAAACAACAACAACAACAACAACAAGTGTTAACTTGATTTATACTCACATGTACCAAAGGCTTATCCTGGTGGTACATATGCTATGAGTAGAAATAGAACAAAATACCCCTTTTGATAACGGACATGTGATGTTCTTTTGTTTTCCTTTTGTATATGTGTCAAAGATTAGAACTCCATCTCTGCCCTGTACCTGGTACAAACCAGTGGGACTACCACTGAACCTAACCTGCAAAGAAATATTTGCCACTGATACAAAAAATACGCACTCTGAAACGCTGCAGAACAGTGAGTTCATTTTGCAGCCTGTGATCACAGATTAGAACCAACTGAGCTGTCAGACATAATGCTGGATACTGGACGAGCACAAAAGAATGTTGCTTGGCAACAGCAAACTATTCCTTTCCTTGCGACGCACCAAAGAAACATTTCCAAACCATTTCAAAGCTTTCATCTCGGTTCAGGTTAACGCTGTAAACATGGGGAGAAGGTATAAAACTAAAGTTTGTCAGTGAAAGTCTGGGTAAAATGTTTCAATTTCTGATTTGTACAATCAGAAGCAAAGGGGGAAAAAAATTACACATAACCATCATACAGTAATTGCACAAACATTGTCCCAACTCAACACCAGTTTTTCTGACCTTGTGGGCGGTTTCTTCCAGCTTTTCTTTGTTGGCACACAAACCAGAGCCCAGACCTCCCAGGGCATAGGCTGATCGTAACATCACTGGGTAACCAATCTTCTCTGCCGCTTTCAAGGCATCAGATACCTGAAAGATTCACAAAATCTAAACTGTTAACACACGATTTAAACACACACAATGCAAAATTCAGCTACTGCAATTCCCTTTAGTTCATAGAAAGAATTTTTCTTTGTTTGTAATGGTCCCTTACCGATTCCACAGCGATACTGGGTGCAATCTTCTCGTTGATCTCCATCAGCTTGTCAGCAAAAAGTTGTCTGTCCTCTGTGGCCATAATGGACTCCACTGGGGTTCCTAGGACCTTTACACCATATTTCTCCAGGACGCCACGCTGGAATAATTCGACTCCTGGCCACCGCACACATACACCAGTTCACACAGATGCATGGTTAAGTATACAGGCAGCTAAAAAGAAAAACTTCAATGCACAAGTTAGTCGAAAATCACTGAAACACAATCTATGTTTTCCCCTCCTTGATGCCAACAACTGTACACATCTCACCACAGTTGAGTGCAGTCTGACCACCCATGGACAGCAGGATGCCGTCCGGACGCTCGGTCTTGATGACTTCAGTCACAAAGTCTGGGGTGACAGGCAGGAAGTAGACGGAATCCGCCTGCTTGGTGCCCACCTCATTGGTCTGAACTGAGGCAATGTTTGGGTTCATAAGCACTGTTTTCAGGTTCTCCTCCTACAAAAACAAATGAAGAATTGGTAGCATACTGTATCTACACCAAGGAACTCAAACTTGGCAAGTAGGAAAGATCTCACAAACTGTGTTCTAATTAAATGTTGAAGAATGTTTTTCTGCTTCTGTCAACAAAAACCAACAATCAGTTCAGTTAAGTCATGGCTTCTAAGACTTATCAAAACAAACTCAATCGTTGTAGCACCCGATACCAGTGTGTATAATAAAAAACAAATATCAACAGTTGTATATACTACTAACCCTGTACGGATATGATTGCTATCACTGTTGTATGGCCTGGCTCGGGTAAAACCTTGCAGAGAATGATTTCCATGCAGCATTCTTTTATAATCTTAATCTTAAAGAACACAAAGAAATCTAGGAATAAATAACACTTAATTTTGAAAACTGTTAAAGTGCAGCCACTTTTTAAATAGAACAGTTTAAAAACAGTAGTGTTACACCCGCTTCAATGAATCTAGGAACAATAATTCATCTTTCATGTGATGCGTCTTCAAATGCTTTATAAGGCTTGTGAAACCCCCTCGAAATTCCATCCTTGCATGATTAACATATCTAGAGTAAAGTGCTGCAGAATAGCTGACATGATGCTTGCTCCCTCTGATGTGAAATCAACTTGTTCCTCGCCACTCTAAAATTGTAGTTGCCAGGGGCAGCACAGCACAACTTCCTGTGTTGGCTTTTAAAGCAGCAAAGAATAATACATTTCATGTGTGTAGCACTACGCCGAGTTATCAGCCTCACTGGGAAGTAACAGGGTCTCGTTTCTAAATTACGCAGAATCGGATCAGTGTTCACAATCACATACTCGCCAATACCGATACCTGCATTATCGGCAGCTCTGACACTTGTATCACAATCAGAACATCTCTAAACTGCATGCTGAGGTGTCATGGCGATGATGACGCTTTTGATTTTGTGGGCTACGGAGAAATGTGTTTTTTATTCCTTACCTTCATGGCCTTAATGGCTTGAGACCCAGAGTAGTCAAACTCTCCAGCCTGACCAATAGAAAGACCACCAGAGCCCAGAACAAGCACCTTTGACACCTGCATTCACACAGTAAACAGCATGTAATACAATAACTAACAGCAAACACGCAGCATGAAACTCAATTTTCAATGAAATACCAAAATATTAATTGACTTTAATGTGTCTGACTTGATGTAAAATGGCATTTAAGTTACTTATAAATCACTGTAATGTTGTTGTGTAGTCTGGATCTCAACTCCAGTTTTCCTAGAAAGTGAAACGTGGATAAATTCTCTGACAACCTTTGATACGCTCCAAGAGTTAATCAAAGTCCTGGTAAACCTCAATCCTGTGCTACAAATAAAGTTGTAGTTGAATCTGCTGCACCTGTTAGATGTACAGTACCTTGGCTCTGGGAGGGAGGTCTGGTTTCTTGGGCATGACAGACATGATGTTTGCATCTTTTCCTTTCTTGATCAAAGATATGAAGGTATCAAAGAGGAACTGTGGAAACAACAAGACAAATGCCAGAATAACATCAGTTTTTTTCACTACTTTATGTAGTCAAAACAGCCTGGTGGTTGATATAAAGATCAAGCTGTGCCTGAGGGTTCATGGTTTTGCTTTTGGATAGATTTCTCTAAACCATTTGACACCCAAGGTTCCTTTTGTGTACTTCTGACATGCCTTCAGGAAACTGGCATTAAAATGTTCTTTCCTACAAAGCATTTACCAATATAGCTACATAAAAAACACACATAAATGAAAACACTGACATCTTAATCATGCTATCATTTAAAGCCATTAGAAAATAAAATAAATTGCAACATTCTTTTAATATACTGACACTGGCCTCAAGGTGCATATGAATCAGTTTTTTTAGGCAGAAAAGTTCCTTCTTTGTGAAGCCCCCAGAAACGTCTAACCCAGGTGGAAGGTAAGAATTCTCCCACAGAGCTGTCAAGATGACACTTGTCATTATTCTGCTTTAGTGTGACAGAGGTTGCAACATACTTTGACCGAGACTTGAACTACAGTCCTTGGCTGCCATGTGGGAGACAGGAACTGTAGCACGGAATCATCAACGCTTTATTGTAGAGACGGAAACAGGCAGACAGTGGTCTCCCTAAACACCTGTGGCCCTGCTGCAGTCAAACATCAGGCATCACAGATGATTACATCTTTCACTGACAGTGATGTAGCCCCTGGTTATACGATCCATCATTTTTATACCAATAGTCTGGTTTACCATATGTCTGGTATACCATTAAATACACACTAAAACAAATTACATTCACAGCCACGTGAACACTACTCTAGACTTAAACAAGTCCTTTTTTTATTGGAAGACTTCAACTGTTAAGTTGCATCCTGTAAAGATGCCTGTACTTAAGTACAGTAAAGCATTCAGGTACCTTCTATAGCAAAGTCTTTAATTACCTCTGTGTCAGTGGGACCACCTTTAGCCTCCGGGTGGAACTGGGCAGTGAAGACAGGCTTAGTGTTGTGCATGATGCCCTGCAAAATATGCAGAAGGGATATAAGGAAACTAAACTAGAGCTGACTGTGTTCTGCATTTCATTTGTTAACTTTTCAGAGCTCCAGTTTGGTAAAATGTTATTTTATAAAGAAAAGTCTTTATTATGTGTGTGACTAGATTCAATTTGTAAGGAAAATTAGTGCTTTTCAGCCGAAAGAGAACAAAAATGTCAAAGTGCTCTATTGTTTTCGAAAGAGAGAAATCAACCTCGTTGGTGCCATCATTGGCGTTGACGAAAAGCGGACTCCACCCCGGGGGCAGGGACTCGCTGTCTATGCCGTAGCCGTGGTTCTGTGCCGTAATGAAGGCCTGACCTGTCATCACATTCAGCACCGGCTGGTTCTGCCCTCTGGGGAACCACAGAAATGCATAAAGCACAAAATGTATTCATGATTTCTGAAAGGGAAACAGAGTTTTAAAAAAGCACTGAAACCAGGCAAAACCTTGATAAAAACAGTGTGATGTACAGCGAGACTTAACAGTTCCCTGTGGAGGTTTAGACCTCTTGTCACACTATGGAGCTTTTTCAGTGAGTGGGCTGTGATAATGGTGTCATACTTTTCCACTGATAAAGCTGCAATGCACCAATTCAACACATGATTTTAGGATACACACAACACGTTTTGGTCCCTAACACTGGATGCAAACATAAGATTTGTTTGTTCACTCTACAGGGCCTTTTTAAATCTTAATAAGGATGCTTAAAGAGTGTTAATATTGTGTCTTGTCTTGTCTGAGTTCACCTGTTGCCCATGGGTAGCTTATATGATTTTGCTCCTGCAGCCAGAGCAGTTATCTGGTTACCCATACATATCCCAAACACTGGCTGGGGACGATCGACCTCCAGAACCTTCACGGGACAAAACACACACGGAATAAATCAGTTAGAAGGTACGCTGGAGACCATGACATGATCTACAATGATCCTCATTTTCTTGTATACGAATGAATATTTATCATGCTTTCATGTCTGCTAATATTCATGACCCATCCCTCATGGAATTATTCAGTCCCATTAACTTAGACCAAATCTAAAACTCTGCTACTTTGGCTCTGATGCAACTTCTTCTAACACAATGTTCGGCCCTGGCAACACGTCACAATCAATAATCTATAAACACCAGATAATCTGAATCTGCAAAGTAACTAGTAACTAAATGTATCAAATAAATGAGGTGGAGAGGAAATATAAAGCAGCCGAGTCTTGAGCAAAGAATATAACCTGTAGCACTATAAAGAACAACCTCAAATCTCACAATCTCAAAATATTCAAACAGCACCACGTCCTACCTTGCGGACATTTTCCACAAGCGTGTTGGCCAGAGATGGATCTCCTGGTCCGTTGGAGATGAACAGGCCGTCGTATTCTAGACTCACCAAGTCCTGATTCCACGGTACGAGGTGGACCTCTGCACCCCTCTGCACAAAGAGACACATGGAGCATGTTTGCAGACGTTTTGCTGTAATATATTTTGTGCTACAAACTTCAGCTTCAGCCACTGTAGAAAAGTTATATTAGTTGAGTTATAAAGTTAATTATAACTTTTTCTCGATGATGGACACTAAAGTACTTCATTCTCACCTTAACCAACAGTCGAATGATGTTATGTTTAATACCACAATCAACCGCCACCACCTTTATTGGGTTTCCTTTTCCAAAAACCTTGGTTTCCTGAAAGGGCGGGGAAACACAGCAAAGAGAGGTTAGAATAGAACAGAAGAGATGTTTATTGTCATTGTTTCAATTAACAATGAAATACAGCACCAAACAATAACATTTGAAGACAATGTAAATATGGGTTAGGGTTAGGGTTAGTCTGAGTTTGTCTATTTTACATGGCAGCTGTTACCTTGGTTGAGACCTCTGCTACCAGGTTTTTCTGGTTGGGGTCAGATATCTCGACAGGCTGCCCATCAAACTCAATCTTCCCCAAAACTGTGCCCTGAGGAGAAATCCCAAGCAAAACAACACTGAGTGATCAACAAATCTATTTGTAAAAGATGTAGCATGTCAGATTTTTTGTACTTACCTTGTCTCTGATGACCTTGGTCAGCATCCGGGTGTCTATTCCAAACAGTGCAGGAACCTTCACAGAAGAAAAAGTGATATGTTTAAATTTACCGGCAGCTGAGTCTGACTCTAAGAGGAGCAGGAGGATGTTTGGTGATTTGAACTCCAACCTTCTCTTCTTGTAGCCATTGTCCCAATGACTTTACAGAGTTCCAGTGGCTGTACTCATGGCTGTAGTCTTGAACCAGGAGACCAGATACCTTAACACCAAAACACAACACCAGCCTTAAAGAAATATTATTTATTTGGATATCTTACAGTCTATAAAATGTCTATGAAAACAGTTAAAAATGCCAATCATTCTTAACAGGCAGCTCGTGCTCGTGTGTGAAAACAGATCCATGTGCACGTCAGCAACAATTAAAGGGTGAGTCCACCATTAAAGTGTGTTTACAGGTCTAGTGGAGTGCGACCACATATGTGAAAAAAGTACTGGAGGATGAAGCCATTTGTGGCTCCACAGGAAGCGACATTTAATTACCTCCAGTGATGTCACTCAGTGGCTAAGTTGCACTGTGGGTAATGTAGGCCGCCAGGCTTTGAAAGGAAAAGAAGGCGTGGAATAAAATAAGCGTTACGTCTGGTAACTCTGCTGTATCAGTTTTGATCATTTGTTTTTAAACAGTCCATAATGAGACCAACAGTGTTATAGGAGTGCGATGCCAGAGCAGGGGACAGCTTTATAACATCTGATGAAGTATCTTGTTACAAATGTATCAACATAAAATCCAAAATACTTGTAGTACTTTGTCAGTTACATCTTAGCCACTTACTAGCCATTTAAACCATTAAGTAGCTCAATTAGTTGGATATTGTTGGGTCAGTTGTTTAATAGCAACAGATGGGAGCTCTGCAGCTTAAATCAATTGATGTTTTTTTCATTTTCTGTTTATTAACCATTTGTCTAATACTTAAGATTTTGCTGTTATTATGTGTTACTTATATGGAACACCAATACATTTTGAAGACATTTTGGGGACCCAAAACCCTTAAACCACTGCAAACATTCCTACCTGGATGCGCTCTGACTCCACATATTTTCTCAGGCCGAGCTCATCCAGCTCCTGGGTGTTTGGTACCCCATAGTTTCCGACAATTGGGTAGGTTAGGGTGAGGATCTGCCCTCTGTAGCTGGGGTCAGTCAGAGCCTCGGGGTACCTAAAGTGGGGAAACAGCCGGATAAATATGGGAGAATACTGTGATGTAGTAATGAAGCGCATCGTCCCTTTAGATGCAAAGTTGTCAGGCTTGAAACAAAGTTGATATTTTGGTGTCCTGAAATCCGACCTTTGCTTGTTCAAGTGCACTATCATGTCTAAAATCTAATGTAGTTTTTCTCAGGTCAGCATGTGTCATTTCTTACCCCACCAGTCCAGTATTGAAGACCAGCTCCCCGGCTACAGAGGAATCGTGCCCAAAGGAAAACCCTTTCATCCTGGTGCCATCCTCCAAGACCAGGTGAGCTGTCTGGGCCTGGGAGTACAAAGAGAGGATACAGATGCAGAGCCAAATCTCACCCAAGAATAATACATTCTCTTTTTATGAAGCACGTTTGGACAGACCAAAGGCAAAACTTTGAAAAGGATGTGTTGTAGACTTTGAATTTAGGAGTGTTGGCCACCAGTGAGCTTCTGGGAGTTCATGCTGAACTTGCAGGCCAGTGTGAATTGTGCTGTGAATGCTGAGACCGACAAATCTGTTCTTCTGTTCTCTGTGTGTATGTGTGTGTGTGTGTGTGTGTGTGTGTGTGTGTGTGTGTGTGAGTTAAACATGCGAATATAAAGGTTGGTAACCCTGTATGACCTCCAGCCAGTGGCCATCATTAGTAAGCGTTGTCTGTCTTACAAAAGACTAATCACAGATATATAATTTAGTATATATACTGATAAATACAGTGGTGATGTATAGAATGCACTGAGATGAATATGTTTTTCAGGCTCAATGGCTGAGTGAATTCTAGCCTTTGAAAAGGTTTGGAAAGTGAAACAAAACCATCCACCACCATTACCACAAAATGCATCCTTTTCTGGGAAGAGTGATAAAGAAAAGATGTTGCAATCAGGGCGGATCTCCTGCATGATGCAATTTTCTCTATGATGAACACACATGATGCACCCAAGTCCAGCATCCATGCTACACATTATCTGGGACACGATTCTGAAAATGTCACGTTTTTATTTGTTTTTTGTTTCCTTAAGTGACACGTACAAAGTTTCACTGTTCCAAACTGCACTGAAAAACGGGCAATTTCCTGCATGCTTTCTTAATGGCATGAGCACATGTGTCAGATAAGTTACTTCCTATGTTCAACTGAATCAAATGCGGCTATCTGTCAATTCGGGGTTAATGACAGTCCGTCAGAAAGGATTTATTTCAATGCAATTCCAGCGTTTCAACTTGTCTCACGCTGCTGCATTCCGCACACCATGCTGCAGCGTTACTTCTGATGCAAGAGCGATTGTGTTAAAATATAAACTTTTGTGTGTGGAAACTGCGCCGAACGTAGGCTGTTGTTAAAACTGCTGTTACGAAAAAAGCTTTAACAACTTTTTACATTTCAAAATGTGTGTGCTGGCAAATCACCCCAGAGTTAATAGATTTTTTCAACGGGCTTCGGCTTTAAGCCCAGAGGCATATGGCGGTGTTACCGCTGATTTGGGCAGCACTTCTGGGAAAGTTTCAACTTAAAAGTCAAGCGAGTGTTTTGACTCGCACATGGTTTTTCTTTCTTACCTTCACACTGAAATGCCGAGTAGTTTGAAGTCTCAGCCAGGGCGACGTGTTCCCCACTCTCCTGCCCAGCGCACATCCTTGTCTCAGGGATTTAACAACGCTGTAAGCTAACAGGATTTTTGTCATGTTAGCCTCGCTTACCTCGTTGGTAAACTCGCAAGGACGTGAATGAGAAGTTATCGGATATGAAAACAATTAAATGAAAACACTGCCGCTCAGACTGCTAACTTTCCAACTATGCGCGAATTCCCTTTGGAGAAAGATGAGTGACTGAGATTCAGGGCCTCCCCCTCGTGCTAAACAGAAAGTTCAACCGGCGCTGGGAAAGTCTGTCGTGATTGGTCGTCGGCGGTGTTGTTTTACTCACCGCGTGAAGCGCTCAGGTTTTTGATTGGTCTGAAGGAAAAAAACGCCTACTTTCTGTCGAATAAGAGGGATTGAACCTGTGGCTTACATCTGTTTAAACCCACACGATAGTAGTTGTGACGTTCGTGTGGTTCTGCAAGCTAAGGAATTTTAAACGTTTCTGCTGCATCAAAATGTTAATCTAATCTCCAATAATGCTGTAAAAATAAAAAATAAAAAAATTAGAAATTATACTTGAGTAAAAGTAAAGACTGTGTGGTAAAGCATTCCTTTGGTCAAAGTAAAACCATACCAACAGTGCTTGAGTAAGAGTTTTATGTGTAAGAAACATTCATAAATTAACTAATCAGTGAAATGTAATGAAACAACAGTTTGGAAGTTTTGACAAAGATGGCTGTGTATGATGCTGCAGAGATAACTAGTGAAACACCAACCCTGCACTCCAATACTCATACCACCATACTATTAAGTGTGCCAGGAAAAGATTCAGTGTCTCAACATGAAGTATGTGAAATGCAATATGCATCCAGAAATACTTGTCCTACTACATCCAGTCGTATTTTATGATATGGAGGCCAGCATGCTTTTCTGCATATTGTGACCCACAATCCTCTGTGTGGTGGAAGATACTGCACATCACATGAATACAAACAAAGCAGAGAGAGCACAAACACTTGACAGCTTACTTGACAGAATGACAGACACCGCTTTGACAGATTAAAGCACGTTCAAGTGTAATTATTTTGTTCCTCTTGCTCCCCAGCTCACCCTTAGTAGTTCAGCTAGTTGCAAGGCTAACTCAGCTAACAAGCTAACAATAGCTAGAGCCATGGATGTCTAAGGCAAATACAATTAGCAGTTACGCTGGTGAAATGCTGATCCAATTTGTTGGGAGTATGAATTGAACAGGTGGCTGATTCTTTCATATTGCACCTTTAAAGTATTTTATATTAAATGTGCTTCAGCATCAAAAGCAGTTTTCTGGCACTAAGTGTACCTGAGTACCAAAAATACATCTAAAAATAAATTATATGTTAATTAACATATATGTATACTGTGGGTCATGATGATGATGTGCTGTTTTGACTCAGGTGCAGCATCTCACCTGTTGCATAACTAGTAACCAACGATATTAGATATATGTGTGAGTAAAAAGTACAGTATTTGCCTCCTAAGTGTAGTGAAGTGGAAGTGGCATGAAAAGTAAATACTCAAGTCAAGTGTTTGAAATTTGACTTATGTGCACTCTACATTTACTACCTTTATTTAACTTAGTTAACTAATTTAGTTAGTAGTTACTTTGCAGATTAAATGCTGCATAAGAGCCAAAGCACATTTTAAGATGAATGTTTTTCATTACCAACCTATTACATAGAGAACAACACTGATTCACCCTGGCCAATAATCACTCCACTCACAGTATATACGTGTAAATACGATTAATGATATACTTTTATTAGCACTTTTGATACATAGGTACATTTGATATCAACTACTTGAGGACTTTTACTCAAGTACTGTTCAAAGGATGAGTTTCACTTTTACCAAATTAATATTTTAACACAATAGCTTTACTTTTACTGACTGTTTGGGTACTTTTAACAGTACTGGTTAGAGTGCTGATTATTTATTTTATATCATTACTACATTTTACCAAGTTTTTGTAGGGTTTGAACACATTTACCAAGGCTAACTCAAAACCTGAAATAACTCTTTTGGAGAAAATGAAGAAAGGCAGTAGAAATTCTCCATTTCAACAGCCATGTCTCTCATTCAGTTTCCATATTGATGATATGAACGAAAAAGTGCCACACTGACAACTTTCGAAATGTCTACGCATGAGGAAATATTGATTACTTAAATAGCAAACATTTTCAGGCATTGGAAAGGAACTGAAAGAAAGGAACAGCATGCTGACTGAGAGTGAATCCACCTGCTTACAGCAAACTTGTGAATAGTGCTTTCAGTGCAACAAACTCTTCACAGCCTTTTTTCTTTGAGGCCAGTTGCCTGCAAAAAAAAAAAAGAAAAAAGAAAAAAGAACAGCCAAACTAGCCGTGGACTGGCTGCATGGTGGTGGGATTAGAGTGGTCTGTGTTGTATTTGCTGATCACTGCAAGACCGGTCCTCTGTGGGGAAGGCTGCCTGACTGCCACTCTGCTGGGTTCAGCAGTCTGAACAAAGTGGGTGTGAGTAATAGGACCTGTGTAGATCAGGAAATACCTCCACTCTCCAGAAATTGGACTCGGAACAATATAGACTTTGCTCTCTTTGTAAATGGGTAAAAGGTGCAATGCCATTTGCAAATCTTCATCACTAAAATGCTTCAGTGTGTTGCTTAATTTCCTCACACATACCTACTCGTAGAAATACAGTCTGAAGTTGGTATACTTTGTGTAGATCCTCTGCGTTTGTCCAAAGTCATCCTCTCTGGTTAACTACGGCTCATGTTCCCCTCGCAGTCCAACTTCAGGGAGTGCTCCTGCTGTGGAGCACTGGTGACATCCAGTGGTGAGATTTGCAATAAAGCTGCAGTGGGACTCAGAGTCAGTAAACAGTGTTGTAGTGGCACGCTTCATGTGTAGGTGACAGTGCAGCTCTATATTTATATGAGTTATAGTAACAACTGAGAGGCCTCCGGGATCATTTAGCTGCCAGCCTGTAAAAGCTTTACAGCTGACATGACACCTACATTAGTCTTTATGGAGACCGCAGATTATATCTATGTAATGTAGGAAGTGCTGCATTCAAGTACAGGACTCGTCAGTATATATACACTACAAGATGTGTTCCCTCCACAAAGCATCGCGGCTCGTTTCGATGTAAAACAGCCGAAGAGCCTGGACTGGTTCTCTGTGTCCAACAGTGTACAACTCTTGCAGCAGTGGGCAACTTTGTGTTGGACATAAAGCTCAACAGAAGGTTTGTAAGTTAATTAAAGCAGTCGGACACAATTATAGAAATGTAACAGATCATTTTCTGCCTGCTTAGAGACTCAAAAAATTAAAGCTTGTTCTAAAAAAAAAAATGGATCCAATAAAGTCTAGACTGTGTCACCAGACTGACCGCAGGGATGGAATGTAACTAATTTCTGTACTTTTAAGATACTGGTGCTACTTTGTACTTCAACTCAGCTACATTTTGGAGAAATGTACTGCCCTTTTTACGCCACTAGATTTATTTGATAACTTTACTCATTTTCTGTGACCACATAGTACACTTATGATCACTACTCTTTGAAAAATGAAGAAAGTTGTGCAAGTGACGCTTAAAGGGTAACTCTGCCATTTTTTAAACATTAAAGTGTGTTTACAGGTTTTGGTGTGTACTACTGCATATGTGAAAAAAGTAGTATAAAGTCTTTTGTGGCTTCAGAGGAAGCTGCATGTCATCTGATAAATTACTTCCAGTGATGTCACTCAGTAGCTAAGTATGCATTGTGGGTAATGTAGAAGCCAGTTTTTAAAAACACTATTTTGGTCTATTGCATGTCTAAAACACTGTTCTCAGGAGTGCAATGTTAGAGTCATTATGGACAGTTTACAAACAGATATTACCCAGCATGCAGCTTACCCACTCATTTAGAAAACAGACCTCACTGTTTCCTCACTTCCTCCATTAACAGCCATTTATCATGATCCCATTAAAAGTTGTCAGATCGTGAAGCAGATCTGTTAGCCGGTGTTAGTATTTTCAGACGGCGAGAACATGAAGCCGCTCAACACCTAACAAGGTAGTAACTTTATTACCTTGTCACCATCTAAAATAAAGAGTTGTTTCCCGCAGTAAAATAAATCATAAACACAACTGAAACAATGGTCCTCGCTAAGAGTGTTGGCAACCATCTCACCATCCCAGGAAACAGTTTTAGTGCAGACAATCAAACATCTTATTTTCTGTGAAAACAGCAGTTGTAAGATGAACAGCCTCTTATATCTGCAAAGCAGAGTTTATCTCCACGTTATACACATTTAAACAGCATTATTCTGGTTATAATTACTCAAAATATATCATGTAAAGCCTTCTTGGTAAGTAAAAGAATGCTGTCTCTAAACTCAGTGCATAAGCTTGCTTTAGCAGTTTTTCTGTTGTGTTTCATTCTACATCTCCTATTTCCTGCGAACTGTCACTGTTTTCAAACAGTGATGCCCTGGCTTCTTCCCCTCAGTAATGACAGAATCACCGACAATGGAAAATTGCAAGGTGATGATTGTGAGAACATGAGACGCCTGTGCAATGTACTGTATGGCGCTTTAATACAGGGAGGGCTGTGATTAGCTGCCTTTCAAAATTCCTTTGCTGATTGGTTGGGGGCGAGGCCTAATGAGTTCCAGTGTCTGTCCTCGGTGGAGGGTCCCCACATTGTCTGCGGTTTCAAGTGTGCGTTTCAGAGGGTGACGGAGCTTAAAAGAGGACGTGAATAGACAGGCAGGCTCCCTCGCCCGCTCGCTCTGCCAGGTTTCCAAGTACAGTCGTGGCCCTGAGATGACAGAAAGAAGAGATGGCTGTCTCAAGGATCCTCGAGGATGTTTGTTCAGCGCAGGATTAGAGGGATATACCAGTGTGAAGATGCTGTATGGGCGTGTTATATATTTCTCTGCCGGGGCAAGACAATTTTATTTGTACAGCATCTTTCAACATCAGGACATAAACACATCAAACAGGTTGAAAAATGCCACAGCGCAGTTACAACGTATAAGTCAGAAACGTTCCGCGTTTAACTCAATGAATAGTTACCAGCAAACGTTTTAAAGCTTGTTTTATAAGCAATGAGAGACTTCTAGAACAGACTTTTCTATGTTTTGACTCTGGGGACATGTGACTGGAAAAGTCTGGATAGTTAATTATCGCAGATTAAGGTAATTTATTCGTCCTTGTACAACACTGGGCCGCACAATGAAATCAAAGCGTGTAGTCTCCTTCATACAAATAGAACATACACGTAGGTAATTACATTTAGAATATCACAAATATAACAGTAGTCCTTTCCCTTTTAGGTACATCACAGAAAAATGAAAAAAACAAACAAAAACAAACAATTTTATACGGCGGAGTGAGGCAGATAAATTCAGGAGGACTGAAGCTGCTCTGTAGTCTGGTGGTACAGCTGCGGATACTATATACAGTATAATGCAACACACACAGTTATTTTTATACATAGACGTAAGCACTCGTGTAAATAATTTGATTCAAATACAAAAATGTGGCAGAAGATGAGGAATGTATTTTGGCCCTTAATCATTCTATGAATCATAGGAACTGATTGCAGTATTTAACAGCAAGCTAGTGTAAAAAATAAACTTTAGAGAACTACCTTTAGTGTTGTTTGAACCTGATGTCATTCTGGACTTAACACATGCATCAGTGGTACTAGTGACGTGGCAGTAACGAGGCAGAGCTGAGCATAGTATTAACCAAGTTGAGAAATGTATGATCAGCTTTCTTGGTAATGAATTGCAGATAATGAATAACCTACTACAGTCATCCCCCAACTTTGGTATGCGCACCACCAGTGATGGTACATAAAAGACAGTCAGGAAGCAAGTGATAACTCAGTACTGTTTTGTTGGTGTATGCAGTTGGTGGTTTGGTATTTTGGCCAGTTGCCGGAATAAAACATCTGCATTTTGCACTTCTGCAAACCATATATGTTGAATTTGTACATTTACGAATCATATCAACAGTTGTCAGTTCACATCCAGATGACATATATGAGCTGGAGAAGGATGGGTGTTTTTTTCTGTTAGAAACAGCATTTGAACATTTGTAAGCGTGAAACCACTGAATACTTTTAACAAGACATCAGCCGTGTTTGTGGCAACAACGCTGGCTATTTTATTTCAAAACATGATGTCTTCCTAACCCTAACCATTTGTTTTTCGTGCCTATACCGAACCATGTTTGTAGATATGTACATTGCTATTTCTTCCATTTTCATTCATTCTGGTGATCTGAAGATGTGCACACTTGGTTTTGTGTCAAATTCTGCTTTTGGAGAGTTAATTCTAACGTGTGCAGTAGTATCACCATCTTTAGAGCTGTGCTTTGCCTGTCGTCCAGATTCGGTGTTGCACGGTGTTCTTGTTTTAGGAGATGGCATCATGATATTAAGATAGAAAGATGTAAGTGATTGTCTTGCAACCTCAGCCTCCACAGTGTTAAAGGAAGACCGAGGGATCCGCCAAAGAAAAAGCAGAAGGAGACGATCCCTCTTTACGGACAGTATCAGATTCCCTCCCTCTGTGGTGATGTAGTGTCCGCAGTAAAAATGGGCAGCGAGTGGCTTTGTTTAGCCTGAACCCCATCTAATTCCTGTGTGGCCAGTGGAGGGCTTTCAAAGGGGGAGCGAGAGAGGGACAGAGAGCATACGGGCCACAGAGGCTGCATCAGCCCCCTTAAGGAGCCGTGGCCCCCGCTCTTAGAAATCCCAAGAAACTTCACACCTCTCTGTGGGGACTATAAATAGGCTCCATCTGTGCCCCCGGGCTCAGTTACAGCCTCATTCCTTTTGGCATGGTTGGAGGGCAGGGAAGGAAGCGCTCGGTGCTGGAAAAGGGAGGAGGAGGGGTAAAGGGGCAGAACTCGAGTCCAAAGCCTACTCTCTAGTCATCGCAGATGGTTGGGTGACCTCTGCCGCATGTTTTGCAGCAAAGGAAGTCCATCGGTTCACTCTGTCATTTCCTTCTAAACAGAAACCCTCTCAACGCTCCAACTCCCAGCAGTGGCAGGATGCCATTGACCTCGGGAGCATCCACCATCTTCGGAATCTCACACCACACAGCACTCATCGCATGATTTTTTATTTTTTTTCCCCCTCAAGATCAGGTTCTTCACATTTCATTAATCATGCTTAGTGTAGGAGGACAACACGGCTTGGACAGGTGCTGTGTCTTAAAATCAGTGCCTCCGTCTAAGAATCCTTATTCTCGTCTTCATGGGGGAGTTCAAGCAGTTTGGGATGCAAATAGGAAACACTGTGAACTCAGGGGGGAATTTAAGAGGTTACTACGGATGCATAAGCATAAGAGCACAAGAGCACGCCATCATTCCTGAGAGGAGACAGTTATAGCGCCTGTCCTGAAGCAAACCTGGAGTTGATATTATGAAATGCCCTGCTTGTCCTCCCGCAAGGGCGAAGCAAGAGGGTGAGGAGGTGACACAGAAAGAATAGATTCAATTCCTTCCCGAAACCGATTCCATCACAATCCCAAGGAAGCCTCTTTGTCTTAGCTGACGAAAACCAAGCCTGCCACGGTCTCCGCTTTATTCAATTAACATATTTTGTATCCCTGCGTGCGAGCTCTCGTAGCCCGCAGCATCCCCCTCTCGACGCTAATATCACTCCAGAATGCTCATGCAAATTGGGTGAAACGATTTAAATAAAATGAAGCATCGGGCTAATAATGGTGTTTTGTTTTAAATGCACCCCTTTTGTTCTCTTCCATTTCGAGCACCACTGTGGTTGTTGCTCCTCATTACTGTTTGCTGGTGCTTAAACATCCCAATTATCCCACCGGCGCCGAATAAAATGTATGCTAATGTTTGAAACACGGCTGTGTTGGGAGAAAGACACTGACCAACCTCAAACCTTTTGAGTGTGACAATTACCGTTTTACCTTTAGAGTTACTTCTCTAATGGTAAATTCACAGGTGACTGGTTGAATTAGAAAAAGGGTCAAAGAACGACTCTTTCAGACCACAAGTCGGCCAACTGGAAGACCAGAGTGCCAAAAAAAGCATCACAGGTCATGTTAAAAAAAGAAAAAGTCAGTAGGTCTGGCAGTTGGCATTTATGGTCTTTGCCCTAACTGGGATATTTATAGCTCAGTATTGTTTGAGCGTGGAAGACGGCAGGCTAACCAGAGACCAGCATCATGCATGAATTGTTCTGTTTTCACATTAATATAAGCCTCACCCTCATTTTAAAGGGGCACTATGTAGTTTTAGAGAACTTTGATATTTACAATGTTAATGAGGTAATAAAACAAAGCATTTTCTTCATTACTGAATAAACAAGCTGTTCTCAGAGAAAAGTAAGGTCCCAAAAACACCGTATGAAGTATAGTATGAAACAGCATTGTCCTTTGAGGTCAGTGTGTTTATTCAGTTCATTCAGACATGAAAACGAAGCGAGTACTTAGTTTGTTTAGTCAGTTCTGATTCAAATTTCTCACATAAAACTACTTCATCACTTGTTTAGTTTTTTTCCGCTGCGCTTTAGTTTAATGTCACTGATCATCATCAAAATGTTCATGTCTTCTTCCCTTAGTACATTTTGTTTTATACAGTTAATAGATGTCAATTTGCACATTCTTTGTACAATCAAACTGGAGGAACAACTCCCAGGTGATAAGGTGTATTTAAGTTACAGGTCGTGGCTCAGCACCTCGTTATTGGAAAGTAGCTGGTTCGATTCCCCTGCTCTGCATCTTGAAGTGTCCTTGGACAAGTAATGAACCCCAAACTGGTCCTGATAGGTACTGTAATTCGTTTTGGACAAAAGCGTATGCTTAATGCCCTAAATGTAACTGTAAATGTAATGGATCACACAACATTCTTAGCCGTGCCAGCAATGTGGCTTTAGGGCCGGCGAGACTTTCGGCCAGTGGGCTGCTCCTCCGTTTTGCTCCAGATTCAATATCTCAAAAACTATTCTACATATTAACTTCTGTACATGTTCCCCAGAAGATGAAGCCTCAAGACTTGTTTCTCGAAATGTTTTGATAACTATTGGATGATTTCCATCATTGTACAGATATCAGTGATGCCCAAAAGGTGAATCCTAATGATGAATTTGTGATAGCGCCACCACCAGCAGATCAAAATGTCTGTCCAATGTTTTAAGTTATGTCTAAACACCTGCAAGATGACTCACATTCCCATCAGACCTCAGGTGTGCTTTGCACGGAGCGCTACACGACACACCAAACCGGGATGGTGACGGTAAACATTATACCTGCTAAACAGCAACGTGTTAGCGCTGTCTTTCTTAGCATCTCAACATGCTGACTTAAGCTCTAAGTTCAGAAAACTGCTGCAGGGCCAGTAGGTGGTAAGTACAGTCAGACAGAGCACAACTGTAGAGTCCTACAGAAAGTGTAGCCATACTGTAGTTGTGGTTAAAGGGGCTCTGTGGAACTTCTGTGTTGTGCTGTGAGCCAGCGCTTAGTAAGTTCAGGCTTGCGGACTCAATTTCTGAACTAAAGGTCAGCTACTGTTGCTCTCTGTTAGCGGAGCAGAGAGAGGCACTGAGACAGGGCACTGGAGAACGTGCATAAAGTAACATCCTTTGGACCGTCGCTGACAATCCGACCCGAGTTCCTTCACAAAGGAATCCACAGTCCAGCAGCACTGAGCACCTTAAATGAATCGCCCGCAGGCTTGTAAAGGGAAAAAAGCGGGACGGGGAAGATCTCGTTTTTCATGTCACGTTACAATCTGCTCACATATGACCAAAAAAAAAAAAGCTGATAATACATGTGATTTACTATAAAATGTTACGTAGAGGCCCTTTAATTACTCAAGCTTCTATATTTGTCGCTGTATTTTTGTTTATTGAGGAAGGCCGGCGACGCAAGACTTGAAATAATCTCCCCAAATGCACTGCACACAACTCAACACCCTCTTTTTTCATAATATCTCTGCCTCTGAGAAGTGTTTGCAGAGATAAAACACCAATCACTTGGATAAAAGTGCATTAATAAGGCGTTGATATTTCTGTCAAGCAAGTCGGCTTGTGTGTCTCCTTGATCTGTACTGCTCTGGACATGTTTTAACTCAAGATGTGCGCCTGACCGGCATAAAGACGAAGATTAATCTCGTGTGGGACTTTTGAGTTCCCGCTTCCTCGTTCATCGTTCTGCCATCACAGTCGGCACTATTGGTCACCAAGGGTGGTCGCTGAAATTGATCTTCACCTGGCGTGCGTCACTGCTCAGCTGAGGACCCCCCGCCCTCCCCCCCCTCATAAGACCTGACCTCATACCCCAGAGGAGCTGGGCACCGATGATGAATAAGTAAAGTGTTACATGTTTATTCAGAAGGAGATCGTTTATCTTCCCTTATGTGATACTTAGAGGGACTCGGTAACAGCACGCTAATACGTATTTAGAAACCTATTTGTTGGAGCTGCCGGAGGGAACGTTAACCACACTGAAAGGTTATTTTTGATGTTTGTCATGGAAACTGGCAAATTGGCCCCGGACAAAAGCGGAAAGACTGCAGGCTGTGTTGTTTAACGCTGCTCACACACGCACACTAACTCACATTTGATTTTTTTTTTTTTTTAAATCGATACCTAAATATCCCCTAAATGTCACATGCAACTCAGTGCTCTATACATACAATACACACTATAAATCTTCCCTGACGGCTTAATGATCTTGAGCTTGTCTCCTCAAGCTGAACCTGCTATCACGTCCTAATAAAGCCCCGCTCCGCCAGGCTGCCGAACCCATTAAGATTCTATAGTGGAGCTCACTCTGGACTGCAGCACAGGTGCAAGGACTGGGGCAGAGTTTCTATAGGGGGAGGGAGTGAAGGGAAGTTAGACTCAAAGAAGGTGCAGTGGGGTGCCGGGGGTGAGCCCAGATGACAGCTGAGGGACTGAGGCTTTCTCTGGCTTGCCCTCGCCGAGATGGGGTCAGTGAAAGCAAGTGGGGGCTGGGGACGGTGGAGGAATTTATGCGGTTCCTTCGTCATCAGGGCCCTGTCGCAGGCGGCGGGGGCAGGGCTGCACCGCCGGCACTGGGAGACAGATATAGACAAGAATTAAGGAGACAGAATTTGCACTCTTAGCCTTGTCTGGGTTACTGGCATCAGCAGCTGAAAGTGCCACTAGGTCTTCATCTCCCCGAGCTTTTTACGTCACATCCTCCCCTGGAGTGTTTGGGAGCGCTCGGCCCCCCAACAAAGAGCCCTAAATTGAACACAGGTGCTGTGACACACATTGTCAGAGACTAGAAATAAACAAGAGCTCATTATTAGATCTGAAAGACGCCTCTTCCACCACCTGTCCGCCACCTAAAGGCTGGCTCCTTTGACAGTTCCACCGGCCCACATTTGCACAAGTTCGATGGGCTTCCTCGCCAAAAACTTTTCCACGTATTTATTTTCTAAATGTGTTTGTTTCAGCGGATGTAAGATGCTCACACTGAGTGAAATATTCTTCCCAATATGCCACGCTCCTATGGCTGCACCATTACGGATATTCTAGATATGCTGTGCATCATTTCATACACATTTACCCCAAATTCACCCTCGTGTAGGCTGATTATGTTTTTCGGAGCCGCGCCGTATTTCAAATAAAGCACAGCGCAATGCTTGGGCACACAGCGAGTCAAGATGGAGCCATTGATGAGTTCGGCGGAGCTGCGGCTACAGATGAGTCACTCACACATCATCAGTGATATCATGGTGGATTAAAAAAAAAAAGTGTCCAATCATAAGGCAACAGTTTTTTTAAGAGTAACCACCACCCTGTTGAAACTGATCATGATGTTGGCTGGCAATGTGAGACCCTGAAGACGTAAAGGTAGATGAAGTCCTGAAACTAGACAATAAGTAAACAGAATTTACCCTCAACACACACACACACACACACACACACACACACACACACACACACACACACACACACACACACACCTCGACACTCCTGCGCTTAGGGAATATGACTACGAACTCCTTTTTCATTTCTGGGAAACCCTCCTCGCCCTATTTCCAGCTCTGACCATGCATTGAAACATAAACTTCTGCCTGAACCGAGCCTGCTGTTTACCAGATTTATAAGGATGTTATGCACTTCCACAGTTTGGTCTCTAATACCTCGTTTTCCCAGAGATGCCATACTGTTTTTTTGTCACATGACATTAAAAAAAAATGCAAAATGACGTGCCTCGTAAATCCTAACTCACTAACACGATCCACAAGTAGTCGAGAATGTTCCCTCGGATGCCTCCAGGTTGTGCGTAATGGCGCGCAAGGCTGTGCGTAAAATTGGAACCGTTCCCTTCGGAACAGGAAGTCGCGCACGTGGCCCCAGGTGAACCCCTCGACGTGGCTTCCGATGTTTTCATTTTTGATTATCGATATATGACCCAAATAAACACCGCCTGGCCCGCAGCTCCATATTCCATGTTTAGAGAGGCCCCCCTCCACACACACGCACACCCCTCCCATCAGCTATCCAATCCTCACACGGGGACAGCGCTGACGGGGGTCAAGAGGAAAAATAGCCTCATATATATACACCCGAACGGTGATTTCTTGCTCCGAGTCCCCTCCACTCTGTTCTACACTCCTTGTGTTGTCACCCGCACCGGGAATTGTCTGTGCTTCAGGATCAAAGTAGTTTCTACTATCAGCTGAGATGGCACCCAAGAAGGACGTTAAGGCTCCCGCCAAGAAGGCCGAACCCGCACCAGCACCCGCACCCGCACCCGAGCCCGCCCCTGCTCCTGCCGCACCCGCCGTCGACCTGTCCGCAGTCAAGGTACAATGACCGGTGAACGCATGAGCTCTGCCGTGGGGAGGGATGGAGATAGGAGGATGGCTGCTCAGCTGGAGCTGGGATTTGACTTTTTTTAGCGGTTCTGAGAGTTCTCCTCGAGGAATGATTTTCTTTTTTTTCTTCTTCTTCTTTTTTCTTTAGAATAACAGAGGACTGCTTTGATCATAGGCGCCAACGTGTCCACATGCAGCCTAATGGCGCATGCATGAGATCTAGAACGAACTGATTGTGTTGTTGTCGTCTTTCGGGCAAAAGTCTGATTAAACTGGGACTCTGTTTTAACGCAGATCATAGTCAGCACACACGTATGTTATATTCATATGCAGCACGGTATAGTGATAGTGAGTAAATGAGAGGAAGCAGCTGCGGGTTTGAATGACCACACTCCAGAGCTGCACAGAGGGGGAACTGTGGAATAAGACTAGAACCATGGATAGCTCACCATGGTTCAGACCACGCCCCCCCCCGTCCTCTGGATTGGACTGACACACTGGTGACTAGTGAGTGATGGCAATGCAGGGTGACACCAAATGTGGACATGTTAATGTAGCTAAAGATGGACCTCCACAGATCGGGTGCCACCACGCGAAGCTAATTTTGGCAAAGAGACAAAGTTTAATCCCTGTGCAGACCCGATTAATTAGTCCTGATTGAGTGGAGGTGCCCAGTTAGTCCTCCACCAATCAAAGCGGTCGCGTTGATGATGAAAATGGCATGTGAATATGTCCTGTATTAACATGGCTGCTTTGTATTGGCTTCCAGATCGAGTTCAGCGCAGACCAGATTGATGGTGAGTACACCTCCAAACCATCCAACTCACCTCCAACTCAACATCATCTTGAACCTCCTGTCTGGGGGAGAAAAAAAAATCACTTCAGAGGGGGGGTCTTTAACATTAGAGAGTAAAAACTTAGACTACCAAAGGTGAGATCAATGCCAGCCTGCCACAGACGTGGTGCAGGGTCTGACAGGTCACATAACAAATGGTCACCTCTGTCACTTCTGTCTTGTGAAACCTGATAGTCCGGAAGCAAAAGAAGCACACGAGTGTCCCGCACATTTAAAGGGAACTTGAACGTGTCACAAAAACACAGAGTCATAGTTCATTGGCTGAATGCATTGATATTTATATTTGAAAAGAAGAGGAAAGAAAAATGAGAAAAATATCCACATTAAGTGTCGTGGCTGTCAGGTGTTTGGGATTTTTTTTTTTTTTTGATCATTTTGCAAGTAAGAGTGAATAAAAAGCAAAACAGTAACTTATTGTGCTAATCGTCTCCTCCAACCAGAGCAGGTGAAATGAATCCAGTAAATCAGCTTGTTTCTGGTTAAAAAGCGTTGATGAGCTGGATGTGAGGGGCTTCATTTATAATAAGTGGGGGGGCCCCGAGTGTCACAAATCAATCCAGCCAATCCCTGCGTCCTGACATGAACTGCAGAGTGTCTGTTGGCCGCTCGCTGCTGTTGGAAAGTGACTCCGTGTAAATAGATCAGTGATATCAAACTTTTTTAAAGTGTTTCCAGAGGAAGTCATTTCTAGCAGCTCATTTCAGGGATTACGCGAGGATACTTCAGGGCAGTTACGCCTTTCACGTAAACAAAAAGAATGGGCCCCGCTGGTCCCCCTCCGGCCCCCCCGGGGACTGGATCGGAGCAGACCGTTCCTGGCCGGCTGCTCGTTACGCTGCAGTCAGCATTCCCTACTTTTACTCCGCTCGCCCACAGAGGGGTCTTGCCTTTAAAAGGAGGGGGCTCATATTCTCAGCTATGTTTATCAATTCCAAGGTGGTCTTTTAAAAGGGTCCACAGAGAGAGAGAGAGAGAGAGAGAGAGAGAGAGAGAGAGAGAGAGAGAGAGGGGGAGACAGCTGAGATAGAAATAGTACGCAGGGTGACGGAGCTCGACAGGAGTCGGTCCCATTCAGCCCAAAATACCACAACCTATGGAGACATCTCGCCCTTGTTATACGTTTCTGCTGACAGGTCGCAGAGGAGCTGCCTCCACCTGCTGGCAGGTGTTACAGCCCCAGCTGTTTGGAAAAATACATACTACACATACTGTAGGACATGGAAGGATTCAGTATGAAACAATACACAACATTTTAAAGTTACGGCAGTGTCGATTAAAATTGGTTCAACGGTATTAATTGGATCATTAAAATTGGACATGAAGGCAAATAAATAAACATTTTAAAGGACGTCAACATCAAAAATACACAAATTGATCCACTGCTGGCTTCAGAGTTTTTGAGCTGTGGATGAAACTCTAGTGCAGTACTTTAATATCATAAATATAAGGACAAATATTTTAAAACCACAATTATTGTTTTAACTCTGTGCTGTAATTAACAGTACACAAATAAAAAATAAAATAAGAAATACCCTCCAATCGGACTGGTTTAACTTTATACAGGACCTATCGCTTTCCAAAGCAATTACCATGTTGCATAATTATAATTTTTTTTTTTTTTGTATTTATGTAGCACCTGTAGAAACAGTGTGAACAAAGTGCTTTGACAAACAAGCAAAAGCAGGAAATTCAGGAAGACGATATTACAGAATGAGCACTCACACAGTCGAGCCAAACACAAGGAGGCCGAGCGTGAGGAGAGCTGAAGCAAAGAAGGCAGAACACCAAATGTCATCATGAGTAATTACGATTAAAAGGAGTCAAAGCGATGAGCCGGGCAAAGTCACAGTAAAAAAGTAACACAAACAAATAAGAGAATAAAACCAACAGAGGCTGACAGCAGTTTGTCCCTCAAGCAATTTCATACAAATTTAACTGTACAAAGAGAAGATACTGTTCATTCACTGCTGAACAGTTTACAAACAGAGACATGCTGATAAATGTGAGGACGCCGGCTTCATGAAGGTGATGATGTCCTCTCGTCCCTCCTCTCTGCAGACTACAGGGAGGCCTTCGGCCTGTTCGACAGGGTGGGCGACAGCAAGGTGGCTTACAACCAGATCGCCGACATCATGCGCGCCCTGGGACAGAACCCCACCAACAAGGAGGTGAACAAGCTGCTGGGAAACCCCACCGCCGACGGTAAGAGACGCGATGATCGCAATGGTCATGATTATGGCAGGGTTTTATAGGTCATTTGGATGTTTATAAATGATTTTACTCTTCTTGGGAGTGAAAGGCTACTGCAGACAAGGGACTGCCATTGTTTTATTAATGATAGTGATAAAATGACACAAAAGACTATTGTATGGATGTCAACATGACCTGTAGCGTCCGGCGTTATGAGCAACACATTCGAACAAATCTTGCTATAACCGATCAGCAGATCAGAGCAGAGGGTGATGTTTTTGTTTCGATGGCGGTGGGTATATCTGTGGAAGAAGAAATAAAAAAAAAAATAGCTGCTTTTGTGGCTGTAATCAGTCGTGATCCATCGAATAACATGCTCTCCTTTTCTTTGAAATGAGTCAGAACTTTAAAGTGCTGTGGAACTGATTGCAAACATGTCTCAGGAACGAAGCCCATACATATCTTGAACGCGCACGTAGTCAACAGGGCTGAATATCACGCTTGAGCTGCCAGTTCGTGGTTGGAATGCCCATGGCACCGCGAGGTACATCACAGTGCTCTTTCCACACCCTGCTGGGATGTTTGGTGAGGTCAGACATGCAAGACATCTTGTAGCTTTATCTTTTATTCATAAATGGGTCCGGTGGTCCTCATACTGTGTGATTTTATCGGGTACTTTTGATGTGCGCCTCTCATCTGCACGCCATGTGATGATAACTGACACTGTGCCTCACTCGGCACAGTCAAGACTGTCGCACGTAGTACCAAATATACGGGAAACACAGAGAGAAACTAAACAGGAATCCGTCGTGGACAGTTGGTGGTATGTCATCAGTGCTGAAAAATGTGTCCACGTGGCAGCTGTTGTCTCCAACCTGCCGGGCTCGTCCACCTCTGCACCTAGCTGACTGTCGCTCCTGCTCTCTTTCCCGCAGACATGGTTTCCAAGAGAGTAGACTTCGATGGCTTCCTGCCCATGCTCCAGACCATCATCAACAGCCCCAACAAGGCCGGATTTGAGGACTACGTTGAGGGTCTGCGTGTCTTCGACAAGGAGGGCAACGGCACAGTGATGGGTGCTGAGCTGCGTATCGTTCTGTCAACACTGGGTGAGTCAGGCCGGGGGCGCTTGTGTGTCTCTCTGTGTATGTTTGTGTGCGTGTACTGTGTGTGTGTGTGTGTGTGTGTGTGTGTGTGTGTGTTATTCATACTTGTCATCCTCTGCCTCCCCCTACAGGAGAGAAGATGACTGAGGCTGAGATTGATGCTCTCATGGCAGGACAGGAGGACGAGAACGGCTGTGTCAACTACGAGGGTGAGACACAACACGACATCAAGAACATTGAGATAAGAACCATATAGAACATTAAGGGCTCTGTGGGCTGTATTGTACTTAACAGTCTGTTAGATTCCACACTGGTTGTGTATTAATTAAACACAGTGATTCCCACCCAGGGGGTTTGGACTCCCACTACGGGTCGCCAAAGCCTCACAGGGTGAAGGTCTTCTGAATTTTAAGGGGTGTAAGAACTTATTTTAAATAAATATCTGTAAAATATGTAACTCAGTCATGGGTTACCAGTTTACTTAACGACAATATACCACACTGTCAGAAGAGCCGTGTGTGATTTTCCGTCGATCAACTCTGCGGTGGTGTGCATGGTAAACCAGGACGGATCCCGCTGGGCCGTCGCATTTTTGGGCTGGTCATTTGCTTTTCTCTTCACCGGCCCGACCTTTCTATCAATCATTATCATCACATAACTGGATGAAAAGCTCCAATATGCATCAATCTCTAAAATGAACGCCAAGTTAGCAGCTGTCTGTACCAGCTTCTGTGGTTTTACTTCACTGTGTTATCACGAATAAAACACAGTGTGTAGGCCACCATTTATTTAAGCTTTCTTCCCAAAAGTTACCGAGGAAGGCATGTTGGGAAAGTTGTTGGACCAATGGCCTCGCTTGCCTCCCTGTTGCATTAACAACCTAACAGCAAGATCAGTTGAAAATGTGAAAACTAAAGGAGGAGCTGTGAAATGTAGAAAGAAAAGGGAGCAGGCATGAGAGGCTCAGGCCAAATAATGATAAAAAGAAAATCCCAGGGCTGTATTTCACTCCCAGTTCACTCCAGTAGCTCTACTTTATGGAAGTCTGTAACTAAATATTTAGACTGCCCATCTAAATGATCACCTCACCCGGAAAGTGAGGTGCCAATTTCCCTATAAAGTATATATAAAGAGAGAATTTTGTAAACCTGACCAAGTCTGTTTTCTTGTGTTATTGTGACGATCTCAACTGTTTCATGCTCAAAGTAAAGTCTGTCCACCTTCCTCTCCTCGCTCACTCATCTCCCCTCTCTTCTCTCCACCCTGTCTGCTGCCCCCCTGGTCTCCACCTGCAGCCTTTGTCAAGCACATCATGTCTGTTTAAGGACCCTGCCACTGCGGTGGTGAGCATCGTATAAGCGCAGACCCCATGGTGTCGCGACATCCACTCACTGTTTCCTGTACCACCTGAGGAAGCAGGGGGAACAAAGGACTATGAGATGTCATTTCCTGAATCCTTTTGTTTTGTTCTACACCTTTTTTTTTTTTTGTCCAACTGGTGCTTTTCTTCCCCTCTCCTCCTCCTCCTCCTCCTCCTCCTCCTCCTCCATCCCACCCTACGGAAAGCCGACCCGATTTTCCCACAAGTTGTTTCTTCATCGTCATCCAAGTTTCCCTCTCAGTGTTTCTTTTTTTTTCGTTTTTTTTTCGTTTTTTTGTTCTTTTTCATCGTCACTTGTTTTCTCAGTGGAACAGTGATGGAGGGGACCGTGGGATATTCATGACCATCCCCTCCCGTCACTTACTGTCTGGCTAGCTCTCTATCTGCCAGCGAAGTGACTGGTTTTGACCAGGACTGGCCATCAAAAATGAATCCACTCCTCGCCCAAACCCATCCCTAGGTCTTAACTTATTGTATCCTCTGCCATTTCACAATAAACTTTTCACAAACTCCCATTTTACTGCCACATTTTTGACTCTTTTTGTTTGATGCCGATCATTTGCATACATGACTCTGCCAGATGCATGCAAAAGTAAACAGCTGTATCTCGTTAGATGAAAATACTGATACCACTCTCCCGTCAGTCCCCTGTTTTTGTAGGTTAAACAGTGACATAAGTAAGGAGTAATGCAGCTTATACAATACATTTGCTGAAGAAATGAAAAATTAAAACTATGCATGCTGCACCTGCAACACCTGCATGTTAGACTGCTAGCTGAACAAAAGCTAAGATACGAATTAGCAACTGGAGACGACGGCATGTTTAACAACAAGACAAGCTGGACCTCTAGCTGCACAGTGTGTCTTGTTATGCGAACAGAAGACAGCCCTCAGGTATCACTTTTTGTCCTTTTTATTGTCATTAATTACTGTAATTGGTGTCATATCAACAAGAGAAAAACTGCGTACATCTACTTGACCTTTTAAATACATTTACAGTTGCTGTAGGGTGGAGCGGGGAGGTGGGAAGGGGGCACACGGAGATGGGGTATGCAGAAAAAACACAGAAGCAAACAAACAGTCGCAGGTGAGGGCAGTAATTAGGCAGGAGGCAGGATATACCACAAACGGTGTCTGAAAAAAGAAACTAGATCACCCAAACACTTGGTTTCCTAACAGATGTAACAGGATCCGAGTTCCCCTCGGCTGTTTTTTTTTAAAATTTTTCTCCATGAATTGTCTTTTTAATGGATTTTTCAAAATATTTTTTTTTTTTTTAAGTCCACGTTCTTCTCCCACATATTGCAACGAAACATCCAGATACGGTAGCATACGTCGTAAAACGGCATGGGATCTGCACCAAAAAACGCACACACAGACAGATTTCAGAGTAGCTGCATCTTCTGCTCAATCTCAGGCCGCGTTCGAAGCGTCGTCCTCGGTGGTTCGACACATCAGTCGAACAACAGCGCATCATCAGCCTGCGTTAGAGGAGGAAGTGTCTGTACTGTTCATTCACGTGAGCCGAATATCTGCAGCTGTAACGACAAGATACTTGTTTTTCCTTCATGGTCGGAGGTCTGTGGAGTGAGCTCCGGTGTTTATAACTGTTTTTAATGTATAAACAGGCGTCTATATTGAACTACTGAGCAGGTACAAGTGTGTGATTCTCTTCAACAGGACTGAGATGCATTCCTTAGCAACACCGATTCAGCAGTCTGACACTGTCACCAAGCATTACACTGTAAACAACTAATAACTACAAAACATGAACTTGTTTTTACCTTTATCCAATAATTGAGGAAATAACTTACTAAAATCCTTTTTTTTTAGATTACAAAATAGCCTCTTTTAATATTAGAATCAATACATGCTTGTCATAACATGACCTAGTTCTTGCAGTAATGCAATTTTACAGGTATATTTTATAGCCATATTGTCGCTTCCTTTTAAAATGTTTTCAGGACATGTAGATGGCGAAGAACTTGTATTTTTATACACGTTTCTATATATATTTGTTAAATATATTATATATTGGATGACAAGAATGACTTGCAGTAAGGATGCTTGGTTCGTTAAGGGGGGGTTTGGCGTCCATGCACTTTTTACTGAGCAAGAACAACACGTGCTGTGTGGTGCGCTTGGCCGCATTACTTCTTAATTAATGTAGAAAAAAAGGCTGTAGCTTCTTCAGAACACTGATCCAGGACCAGTCAAGCCAATACCTGGTCTCTACTTTGTGTAAACCACTTAATCTAGGACCAGTGCTCAGACTGAACTATTCTATGCAACATCATTCAAAAAAGAGAGAGGCCAACGAAATGAATAAGAAATAGCACATACTTGGATTTAAAATAGACAGGAAATAAAGAGAACCGTACAGTAGCTCCTAATTCGAGTCTCTACTTAAAAGTTGAATGTTGGGTCTGAGGAGATGTTAAGAGGCTGTGGTTTATCTGAGGTCGGCCCTCAGGGTGGCAGAAGTGGGCAGAGAAGTTCAAAGGGATCAGGGCGAGGACGCCTCGGGTGCAGAGCGGGAATCCAGAGACCCAGTGTTCACAAGCCCTGCTTGGCCAGAGCTGCAGTGACGTCCTCCGCCAGGGTGGCTAACTGTGGCGAATCCATCATGTTGAGACTGCCGGAGGAGGATAGGTGGCTGTCCCGGTGGCGCTGCGGAGACACCGAGCCAGACAGGCCAGGAGACTGGACGACGATCTCGGCTCCGTGGTCCACTCGCGCCTTGGCGTTGTCGCGGAACGTCAGCCGGTGGCTCTCGATCTAACAGGCGGGCGGAGTGATGATGTGAGATGAGGATGGGGAGGAAGCGTTGGTCATTTTCACATCATGTGGACGGTAAAATATTTTTATGAATCATCTTGAGTCAGCTCTAGAACAAGTGCAAATTGAAGAATACTAACGTTTAGAGAACTCTTAAGAACCGTACTCACTGTACTTTGTCCTGTGTGCAAAACTCAGGGTGTTCGGGTTCAATTCTACGTTAGTTACTGATACTGGTGGATACTATACCTTCACCTTCTCAGGCCGATAAAGGAATACAACAAGTTTTTGGAAGATTGGCTTGTTAAACACATTTGCATTGATAACTTGATCCAATTATATTTAAACATTTACTGTTTTACCCTCTACCACTATTTATCAGACTATGCATCTACTTTTTATGATTACAGTTATGTTAACAACCTACATCCTCCTCACTTGACATTAATAATTAACAAATTAAGGCAACTGAAAAGCCTGCACAGTATGACTTGGATAGGAAATCACACTCATAAAGGAAGCAAAAAATCATGTCTATGAAAGCTAAAGTCTAAATTTGCTTGTAAGCTTTTGTCGAAATCTTCTACTAAGACAATTTTTCAAAAACTTTTGTTTTCCTTTAAATCATGGGTTGGGAGCATGGAGCTGACACTCACCATGACGTGGCCTCCACCAGGAGTGTGGTGAGCATTATCCAGGGAACCCACCTTGGCTTGGGCCTTGTCTTTGAAGTCCAACTTCACAGTCTCTATACGCACGTGACCGCCCCCTGGAGGAAATAAAAAAAATCCATGTTAGATGAGTGTGGAAAGTGTACAGAGTGTTGAGGCATGAGGTACAATATATGGCCAAAAGTCAGTGGACACCAGACCATCACCTAAACACAATGAGCACTAATATGGCGTTGGACACCCTTTTGTTGCTACAACAGCCTCTCAGAAGATTTTGGAGCACATCTGTGGGAGTTTGTGCCCATTCAGCCAAAGAGAATTTGTTAGGTCAGACACCGACGTTGGACACGGTGGCCTGGCTCAGAATCGTTCTAATCACTCCCTGCAATGTTTTCACTGCAGATACTTTGACTGGCCAAGTAGGAAAAGCTCAAGTGGAATTTCTTACATTAATGATGGCTTCTTCCCATTTTGTTGAGCTGCTTCCAGGGCTCTGGTGTTGTGCATGCTCTCTCCCTGACATAGCTTACTGGGGCACTTAATGGAATGGAGCCATTGTTTATGTAACAGGTCACATAGCTGCTTTTCCTGCATTGACAAGCTAAAGTATCTGCCGTGAAAAGGGTCTAACGAGTTCCTCCACACCAAACTCCTCAAACAATAGACCTCACAGTCATACTGGAACAGCAAAGGGCCTTCACATAACTGCTGGCACAAATACACCAAACGCACCAAACTGGCTAAAATGTGTTAATTTTCTGGGGCATTCAGAAGACTCTCACTGGAACCAAGAGGCCTCGTCCAAACCCTGAGAAAACCTATTTCAAACTATTATCCCCCTACTACCAGACACAATTGCTCCGGTAGGTAGCGTTCAGACTGCCAGATGGTGAAATGTGATTCATCACTCCAAAGAACATGTCTCCACTGCTCCAGTATCCAGTTGTGGCTTGCTTTACACCATCCCAGCAGACACTTGGCACTGCATACGGTGATGTGAGGCCTGTGAGCATCTGCTCAGCCATGGAAAACCCAATTCATGAAGCTCCAGATGCACAATTTGTGGGGCTGATGTTGCTTCCAGACGCAGTTCAGCTTCAGAACTCGTTGCACGATATGCCTCTTCATGGCTGAGGTGCTGTTGCTCCTACATGCTTCTGCTTCACAATAATAGCACTTAGATTTGACTATGAAAGACTGTGTGGCGCAGAGACTTGTGGCATCCTATGACAGCACTCAAGAGACACTGTGCTCTAAATTCTTAATGTTTTTCAGGAGATTTCACAGCTATGTGCTGGGTTTTAAGCATCTGTTAGAAGTAGGTGTGGCTGAAACATCTGAACTAGATAATTAAAGGGGGTGTCCACAGACTTTTTTGCCATATAGTGTATCTAATCAGGTCGAGGGAGCAGCTGTCTGTAGGTGACAAATGAGCAGATGTGATTGGAAAGTATGCTCTTAAAACCTGGTGTGTTGAAGCAGATTTCATTTGGAAGGTGAATGTGTAACGCTGTACTGAAAGAGTTTGTTTGCTCATCAATCCCTCAGCTAGTGAGGGTTAGGAAATAGAAGCAGAGGCAGCGAGGGCCCAGCAGATGGCGCTGCAGGACCTGAAGTCGTCACCACAACACCATCTGGGAGAGGACAAGGGTTTTCACACCTCACAGCAAAACAGCAAGTAGTCCCAGAAATCTGCACATATCCAATTCACCCAAACATTTTGCCAAATACCACTGTTTTTTATGTAATGTGGATACTTAATTTTACAAAACTTTGGCAACTTCCACAAAACAATGTCCTTTTACTTAGTGTAATCATCAAAACTCTCTCATCTCAGGCGATTCGGGGTTTATCCATTTTCTGTGAGTGTTTTTAGGGAACTCATGTTTGAGACTCGCACTGGGTCTTGATTCGCTCGCACCGTGCCTTGACCTTTGACTTGACTGTTTCTCAACCACTCGACGCCTTTGTCTCGCCTCTGGTCTTACTCATGGCTCGGTCTCGGTTTAGGTGGTCTTGACTAAAACAGTCATGTACCAGATCTTTTTCTGAAAGAGTCTTTTTTTTTTCTTCTTTTTTTCAGTTTTACAGTGGGTGATTTGACAAAAAGAAAAAGAAAATCCAAATTGGATATATAACTCTCTCCAGATGTGACCTAATACCATTCACCAGCAATTAATCAACATCCCGCTCCACTCAGAGTAGAAACACACTGAACACAACAAGGCCATCGGGAATCACAACACCTCCCACAGTCGGCTGCCTGTGGACGGATCCATCGAGCTGTCAATCTGAATGTTTCCACTGATCAGTGTTTGAGCCTCATCTGACTGGACTGTTATCAGGAGTTAAATATAAACTGGAAATTACATTTATTATTTAAATTAGATCGTACTTGGTTGCCAGTTGACAAATGGCAGCAGTGCATTAGATTTCATGGCTTGCTCTCACACACGTCGACGAACTCCTTAAGTTAACCTGTGATCTGTATGTGGGTAACGACATCTGATCCACGGACAATTGCAATTACAAATTTCACATTCTTTACATTTCTGTTTGCGAGGAACGACTTGTGAACTACAGCTACTACTTGTAGCGTTCAGGCTCACGCTACAGGGGAAAAGGTTGTTTTTCACACACTGACTGATTTGAGATTTTTAGCTATTTTGCTTCCATAAAAAAGTCTTTCATGTTTCGATTCAGATTTCTCATTTGCATGATAAAACATAAAATGAATAGGAAAAAACAAAACAAAAAATAATTGCCTTAATGTAAGTTATAGTTTCAGGGAAGAAATGAGGGTTAGAGATCTGCTGATGGTTCCCCTATAGACTCTGTTCCCTTTAAATTCCCCCTGAATGAGTAACCAGGCTTACTGTTACCTGGCCTATGATGGATGTTGTCTAAAGAGCCACACTTGGAGGTCACGTGGCTCAAGTCGATCTTCTTGTTCTGTATCAGCACCTGGAAGAAGCAAAGTCAGGAGAAGACAAGGTCAGAGCTCGCCAAGAGGTTAAAAAACTCCTGCTGATCCTCAGACAGATGATCCAAATAGTATCTTCCCTTTCCCAAAACGAGGTAGAAAATGACACAGCTTGTCTGATCTGTACTGAAACTGTAGCTGCTGTTTGAAGGAATTGACATATGATGTAACTGTGTATGTGCTAAAAGTGTTTTGGCACATTCAGAAAACCTGTCAAATATGCATCATAACAGTGAGAATTCAGTGCGAGACAGCAAAAGTAGGAATGCACAGTAGGAAGCGGCCACAGGCGGGGAGGCGATAAGGATATGTGGTTATGTGACACACCCCGGGGATCTGAGGGGAACACCACAGAGAAATATTTAAGGAGTTAACAGATGAGACGGCGAACAGAGCGGAGCTGTAACGCTTTAGACATGACGTCCCGAGATGAATCACAGAGACACGCCTGTGGTCAGCAGTCACTTTGCCAGGTCACTGATTTAGCTGATGCGCCTTTTGTAACCAATGATTTGGGTGTTCATTTTTCTCTTTCACTTGCTTGCGAGGCCTGAGAGGATTAAAAAAAAAACAACAGGGAAAGTGAGATGATGATGAACAATGCAGGTCGTGAGCCACATTACGCACCACAACACCATGAGCACAAAGTATGCACCAACTTCGCCTGCTCATCTGCCGGGAGTCCTTCACATGCACTAAACTATCACAGACATACAGTGTGAGTGACAAGACAGAGGTGAGATGTGGTTTGTGTCAGCGTGGGTGAACGTTAGGCTGCAGGACGGCCCGTCTCTCCAGCAATCACATCTTTACGGAATCTGTTTACTGTGCAGTTGGAATCTTTCACTCTTGTGGTGATAAAGATCTCATCTTTTTTTACTGGTATTAGTTTTGGCTCTACAGACTGATAGTGTTTTGGGTTTGTTTTCAATTTGACTGAAACTTAAACCAACACATTTTAATACAAATCAAGGAATTAGATGTATCCCTTAGCGATTACAGTTGTTGAAAAAATGATCTTTTAACCTCTTGGAAGGAAGATGATCTCGTCTGTGTTTCCTTAGTAACCAAGAGTTATGAGACACTTACTAGGGAAGTGATTTAAAGTGAAGAGACAAGTTTTAATTGTCCTTTTGTAACCATCGGGTTTTGCATAACTGCTTTGGTAATGTGCAATACTCTAATCAGATGGAGAACACACTGTACCTGCCACCGTCAGATGGCTGTAATTGGAGTTAATCAACTAAATGGGGAAGTTATTCGAGCGGTGCACTGCAGTGCCTGTTGTGTAAGAAACAGTCTTTTAATAAGCTTTTGGATTGTCTACTTTCTCGCTTCTCGTTTTTGTTATTCTTTTGAACCTTTAAGCCTCCACCAGCAACAGTAAAATTAAATACCACAGAACATGGGAGCAATGACGTAGATGCTGCAAAACGCAGTTAATCTTGACACTTAAATTACAGAGCACTGCTGGATTACCAGCGACTCTTCTCCTAATGTGCCTCTCCTCTACTAACCGACGACACACAGGCGAAGAAAAAACAATCATCAAGCCTTAAAAAAAAGATACCAAAACGACAGCGCCTGTCTTGAATGTTATAAAGCACCGGAGGAGGAAATATTCAGCCTTTCAGTATTATAATTCCTTCGCAGGACACAAACCACTGCTGGAGAATCTCGTGCCGATGAACTGCTGTTTTAATGAGGTAGTGACGTGACGATCTGGGAAGTTGTAAAGCAGGATGACGAAAAACAAGGACACATAAGAAGAACACAACACGACATGAGACATGAACACTGAGACAATGGAGTTGCAGCACAGGACTCACGTTTCCACCTCCTGCCGAGTAGCCCCGCCTGTCCAAGGACCCACACCTAGACTGAACATGGCTATAGTCCAGCTTAACACTGGGGATGAGAACCTGCAGGGGCGGAGGTGAGGAATGAGGCGGGAGAAGGCTCAGGCTTTTCTGGCATGGCGCTTCATTTTTTCTCTAAAAACATCTTGTTTATATACTCTGTCCTGGACTTCAGAGCTTGTTTGACTGTGATGTAGACAGTGATATTTGACCTGGAGGTTCCCTTGTTGCTCTGGACAAACACTCATTCAGTGGACGTCGGGCTCACAGGCAAGACAGATTCATCTCACTGCATGAGCTGTGACCCTTTGTGTCAGCCTGGCTTTACCTACAAAGCTGGCCTTAGGTGTCGTCTACGCCTTGATACTTTTAACTCGTCGAGAACTTTAAGAGCAAATGGATTATGTGCAACATATTTTTCCAGTTGAAGCCAGATCTATTGAGTCTTTCAGCCAGGAAATAAATGGTTTGTCTGTAGGATATCATCAAGTCTTTAGGGCTGTATCAAAAAGCTGGACATAACAGTGACATCTGTGCTTTAAATCAACATTCATTGTTTACTGTGCTCTTATTTGTTCTGTTTAAATCTTGTTTTTCTGCACGGTTAGGCTAAATCAACATTATAGCTACTACGCAATTTTTGAGAATACTATTCCAAGCGGTGTCAGGGACGGATTCTTCTTGACACGTGTGATCCAAACATTTCCAATAAATCAAGAGCATTATCAAGTCAAAAAGGAAGAAATATATCGGAAAAAAAGATATAATTTCAAAAATTCTGCCTGCCGAAACAGGGAAAGCCAACAGTTCTAGCGCTCTTGGTGATGGCTTTTACCACCAAACGGGCCAAGCAATGGAAAAAAACTATTGAAGAAAAAGAGGCAAAGTGAGCTGCCTCCACAAAAGAGAAAAGAGTTGTGTAAGTGTGGTGAGGTGGAGAGGAGGGAGGGGATTGCTAACTGCAAAATGGACATGAAGTTAGCTTAAACACTTACAGCAGCTTTAATTTGACTAAACGCTTCATTTGTAAAACCTCAAAAAAGGTTCAAACGTAAAAAAAAAAAAAAAAGATATTCTGTATAGTGCTAAAATAGTTCTTAGATATCGCTGGGATTAATTTGTTTTCTGACACACTTGGATTCCATAATAGAAATGCGAAACCTACAGGAAATCTCTTACATCACACTCCTCCAGACCGTACTTTAATACACTGCTGAAGGTTTTGCCGCTTCCTGCATTCATTCAAGATGCAAAATAAAAGCAGTGAACACTGAAGTGCATTAGTTTAAGGGTGTGAGGGTGATAAAATATGCGATGGTAAATGGCTCTCTGTAGCTGCAAGGAGAGAAAGCAGGAGTGAGATGCAGACACAGCAGAATCACAATAAATACATTTCATCCAAGCAGCACAGTAAAAGCAATGGGAACTACACCGGGACACAGAAACATACATGTTGAACAGATTCTGTTGGGAAAGGACTAAAGAGGTCTAAAGGAGGGGAGAGAGTTTGAGCGGACCAAAGCGATACTTCAAAAAGCTTTGAAAAACTGGAACATGTAAAGAACAAGAGGACGCTTCAGTTTTGAAAGAGGGTTTGTTTTACTGAGCAGTTAGCAGGTTCTTTACTGTTGCCTTTACTTGAGTAAGCACAAAGTAAACTACAGACCTTCCCCTTTCAGTCAAGCATTTCCTTAAATAAACACACTGTACTTGTACAATATGTGTCTCGATGTATGTATGTGTCTGTATGCAGGGATGTTTTTGTTTATTCACTGCTATTGTGTAAAGACCTTCAAACTGCTCTTGTATGAAATGGTGACATGCAAATAAAATACACAATGAGTTGACTGATAATAAGTGGGTCGTTCTGCTCTATACTAGGAGAACAAACGTACGGAATAAACTGTTGTCAAAATTAAACTGTTTGCACGAACAGTTAAACAAAGTGCGCTCAGTTCGACATGACAGGTACACAATTTTTTCATGTTAATGAAATGTTAAAAAAGCAGAAGTGAAACTGCTCTTTGAGTTGTTTCATGTTCCGGAGAAACGCTCCTCATTTCTTTATGATAATTAATTAGTGCTGATGTTTTATCATCTCTTCCAAATTAACTCTGTCTTTTAACTGGAACCCGTCCACAGTGCAGCGCTGTGACAACAATGACAGCAGAATATTCAGTCTACTTGAAAAATTACGGCCAAAAAAAAAAAAGAAAGAAAAATGACATTTGTTGCCATTATAACCCAAACCCATAAAACCTCAAAGTACAGCGAATCTTGGGATATGATTGGGGGGGAGACACAGAATAGGGCTCGGGGTCAAACAAAATCTCACCATAAATGTGATTTTTCATTTGGTTGATGTCCAGCATCAAACCTTTTCTATGAGGCAAATTATCACCACTGCTAGAGCCACTACCAAGAACGGGGGAAGCTATAAACTGAGTAGCAGACACTCCAGAGCCTCTAAGTACATCTACAATAGAAACAGTATATTCCAACATGCACACTTTTCACCTTAGTATTGATGGATTTACTAAAAAAGGGTCAATGCCTCAGTCACGAAGACCTCTCTCATGAGACAACATCTCTTTGTGACCAAGCATTGACCTTTTTAAATAAATCTATAGGAGAGAAGTGTATGCAGGAATTCACCGGTGTTCCAGATGTCGGCTTTGACGACATCTAGAACAGTTGCAACGAGTCGACTACCAAACACATGACCTGATGTGTACAATATTGCAGAATCAATTGGGTAAATAACCAACGATAAATGAAGACAGTGATTTCTGTTGGCATAACTTCCTTCTTATTTGGCCACCCTCCTAATGGGAGGTCAAGCCACAGGTGTTGGATGAAGCTGGCTGGACTTAGAGTGAGACGTTCTCCAGCATATGGCTTTGGTCAGCTGGCTTTCTCTAACCACCAGGCCACCATGGTACCAGATAGTTGGGTTATTTTGAGTTTTATGGCTCTGCTTTCACAGCAAGAGGGCAGAGGTTGTCAGACAAGTTGCTGTGTTTCTACTGCCTGCTCAAAGGTGGGGGCAAAATGGACTACATACAAGGTGTTGGAAAATGACAAACTAGTGCAATATAATACGAGGCCATCAAGCTAGCCGTGTATCCAGATTTGCACAGCACAACAACCAAAAAAAAAAGTTTACATGTCACTAATTGGACTAAAACTGAGGACAAACTAGAGTTAAATATAAAGTTCCTCCATAGAAGGATTAACAGGGAGGAGACCAGTCGGTCATGGCAAAAGGGTACATACATTTCCTCCACGGGGAGAGGGCTTCAGATTATCCTTGGAGCTGTATTTTGACAGCATGTGACTGAAGTCCAGCTTCGTGTTTAAAATATGAATCTATGGAGAAATACAGAGACATTATAGGCCTCCTTCTTTGTGTGGGATGGGAATAAAGGCTTTTAAAACACCACTGGGAAAAGAGACTATAGGAGATACTGGTGCATGTTGTATGATTCATTAGGAACTAAGTGTTGGAGCTCAAGGGAATGTGCACTCACGATTTTTTGTGTGGCCTTGTTGTTAAATGAAAAAGCGAATACACCAAGTTTTTGGAAAGTCGTCCCACAAATCATAAACACCAGTTGAAGTGATAGTTCGGGTCTATTGGGAAGATGACAAATACATCTTGCTGTCAGTCCTGTTTAGCAGCACAATGCTCTGCTTTCCTGTTGGTGCTGCATGCTGCTTCTCCACACGGGGAGAGCTGACGGTCATCTACTGCAGGTAATACACTGACTAGGGAGAAGAACTTCATACAACCACACATATAAAGACCCGAAACATCACTTCAATCATTTGCTCTAGTTCTCTGCGGTAAAACTGCGCATTATAACAGCTGTATTTTAAATATTATTTTCTTATCAGTTCCTCAAATTAAAAAATACCACTTATCTAATCCAGCTGATGTAGACAGATTTTAATTTTGATATATCTTTTTACATGAACATGCATATAATACAACAGCGCTCAGAGGTCTGGTCTAAATCTCTTCTCTTCCCTGGGTTTATGATGAAAGTGGTTCTTGCCAGGATAATCTCTCTAAGATTCTTGTGCATTTTTATTTGGTAAGTCCTATTTTTGTTTAATATTTTTGTTGTGTAATATTAATTTCGGCCACCAGGGGCAGGAGTGCACCACTGTGCCATGTGTCACTGTTAATATCTATCAATACAACTTACATGCCGACTCATATGTCACTTGTTCATCTATTTTGGTCTGAAGTGAGTGACCCTGACAATAAAATTAATACATTTAGGCGGATTACCCTGGCAAAGTCTTTTTCACTCCGACCAGATTTTATTTTTTACTCACTGCCTCTCACATTTCTGTATGGGAACATATTTGTCCTATTCACTAAAATGCAAGTTTTAAACATGCATTTTCGAGAGGCCAGAAACTTTGTGAATTCCTTTAAAGAGATTCTTGGTTGTAAAACTTTGGAGTCTGCAGTGTGTTACCTAAATAAATAAATTATAATCAACAATACATTGATTAATTAAAAAAATAATATATATATATATATATATAATAAAGTTATTTCTTAGATACCAATTGAAAAATCAGTTCAAAAAAAGTTAAAAAATACTGGATTTAGAAATTACAATCTTGGCTTACATTAATTTTATGTCGACTTCAACATTTACAGTTTCTATTTAACAAGCAGATTATTAAAAGACTGACTTCTTGAACTTAAAGGTATGTATGCTCATATAGATGTAATATATCAAAGTTTCACCCGACAGAGCAGCAGATCACACATGACTCCTCCCCTCGACAGCTGATCAAACAGCTCTTGCAGCTGCTCTGTGGTGGCTAGACTTTCATATTCAACATTCAAATATCTATTCATCATGCAAAAAATTGAGAATTCTTAATTAGCCAATCAAATGATCACATTTGATGTATTTTGTTTGACTCTGACTTTATTAATGCCTCATTAAAATGCTAATTCAATCAATCAAAACTAGTCTTTCAAATGTATCACTGTAATAATTGATTAATACCAAACAGTGTGAGGAATTTGAATCATTTGAGTGGTGCACTCCTATCCAGGCTCTGTAAAACACATAATTAACAGTACTGAGGTGTACCAGTAGGTCCTGGGTCCAGGTCACACTGTGTGCCGCTGACAGACACAGAGTGACTGAGATGAGGCGCAGCACAGACTTCCAGATCCAAGAGGCCCTGTGTTTGGCCTCTGACGGCCCATTTTGGTCCTTGTGCTTCTATGAGGACAATCATTGGACAGGTCAGTGGCCGGGCAGAGGCCTGGTGTGGGGCTGGGGGAGGCTACTAAAGCCGCTTGGAAATTAGAACTACTTGGACCGTGGAGCTGCAAGGAACTTATAAAGGTCAGGAGAGGAGTGTATTGCAGTAATGTGGAAAGTTTTACTATAGCCAGTAGAGGATCTACTATCCCTGAGTTAATAAAGGCCGAACAAAACCCACCAGAATACTGAAAAAATTTGGGGAACTCAGCCTGAAACATGAGGGCATGATTTTGGTTCTGACAGTGGGGAAATGGAAACTCACTGCTTAAGCTATGTGCTACAGAAGGGTAGTTCAGTCACAGGGGCCACAGGACAGACAAGTGGGTTCAGAACCAGTGTTTTCATTCCAAGATTTGCTGACTGAGTTGGCAGAAACTTTAAATGCCTTTCATTATATACTTTCAAGTAGTCTACTGTTGAGGAAATGTAAAAGTTGTCCTTACATACTGATACAGTGGCAACAGAGTAAAAATCTCTAGATAAGGGTAGCCCCCACTTTTTCCCTTGGAGGGCCAAAACTGAAAACTACGGTGCTTAGTAATGGTATTAAGATCCCAAATCACCTTAAAGGTAGGGAAGGAGATTCTAGAGAAAGATATTTGCTTGTTGAGTCTCATTCCAAGGTTCTCAAATACAGCCTTGGGTTAGAATTTCAGGCCAGAAGTGTCACTGCCATGCTCAGATAATGAAAAATAATATATAATCAAGAATCCTACATATATACAGAGCATTTTACCTCACAAAATAAAATCATATTTCAAACATTCGGCAGGCCCCTATTCGAGGTTAACTACAGCAGCTCCCAGTGTGTTTATGTCTGTGTGTGTGTCATGGCACAATGTGCTCCTGGAAGCCCCATTGAAGTAAGAACTACCACAGAAGCAGTTTTGAGTACTTGGTCAGGTGTTCATATGGTGTTACTGCTGTGTGGTTGAGACCAAATTAACGGCTGAGTTTAAGATGGGTGTCTAAGCAAGTAGAAGGGTAGGAAGTGGGGCAGCAGGCACTGGCCCCCACTTTATGCCCCCTGGCCCACATTCAGTTTACATTGTGGCTGGCTGGTATCCCAGTTTCAAACATTTACTGGGTTAATGAGGTCATATAGCCGCAAAGCAAAATCAGAGTGTACGGTGGAATCAAACACAAACGATACAAGAGAAGTGAGTTTGTTGAAACGGATGAACTTTGCCATGTTTAATGTTGTACAATCTCTGTCAAACAAAGGAATATTTCAGTAAAACACATGTTAAATGAACTCGTAACATGGGTTAAAGTTGACTGTGTGAGGATGGATGAACATATTGAATAAATCTGGCACAGTTCAGCTGCTTGCCAAACTCGTTTCTCTGCTATGAAACGTCTTGCACCATATACACCAATTCCCTATTTGTGCTCCCATCCCAAGGTGGTCTAGTTCGGGTTGGTAACGTTCTGCTAGTATAAAGCATAGCAGTCCAACAGTAACAGCGAGGGAACACATTGAGAATACATTAATATAAAAATATAATTTGTACATTTTTTGCTCTACCCTATTATATATAAATCACACTAAGTAGTTATTAATCCCTCTCTTAGGTGATTTTGTTAAACCCACCTGTGACACAAAAAGCAGCGTTTAGGCAAAGTGTTTGCTTGACACGTCTTCCTGACTCTCATTAAACACACGTATTCCTTTAAACTCTTTCTCATACAGAGATCATAAAACTGTTCCCTCAAGAGGCAGATTAAATTTTAACTTGGTGTCTGGCAGCTTGTGGCCAAAAGAGAGGCCAGGGAATCAGGGCAATCCGTCTGCCCAGCCATTCACCCATGTGTTTAGACGAAAGCTGCCATCACTGTTTTGTGTCTAACAGGAGACACCCTGTGTCACCAGGGGGGTGACACACACACTGACACACACTCACACGTGCACTGTGGGTAGAGTTATTGAAGATTTTACAGTGAGTGACAACTACTTAAAATACTAAATGAATTGATTTGTATGAATGTTAAACCCTTTTCTTCTTACAATCAACTTTTGTAGACGTGCATATACAACATATCAAGAGATATGTTTTGATCTTGAAGAAAGCATGACAGCTGAAGTCATGAAATTATAAAGAAATTTTGTCACACACTTCTTCCTAGTCTAGGCACAGAGATAACATATTTATATGTTTTCACGTTTTTAAGGTCCAACATGACCATGCCGTGACAATATGTGCACTTCGATAGTACGAAAGCAGTGCCTTGGAGTTTTACATCTACATTAACCTCTAGAGACTGAATTTGTGGCAAGAAATAAGTCATAGCCCTACATTTTCCTGTACCAGCTTTTAACTCTGCAACATGCTGAATCATCATTTTTGTGAGGAAAAGATTTCTGTACATATTCTCAGCTGAGTATTGACATAATAAATCTTTTAATAAATGACCCTGTACTGTATCTAATGTGCAAATAACCCTCGTGCAGGACACCCTATGTGACAGATAACAGATGTAAAATAGTGTGATGTATTCACATCCAAATGACAAGAAAAAGGGCTCAAATTCCCCCTCAAGTATAACCAATAAAGTCTGCATTCCAATATATGGTTTGATGGCAACCTCTCACAAGTCCTCCTAAGGCAAGTTCTGTACTGTCACCCTCTCTACACAGCCTGCAGACACCTCCACTCCAAACGAGACTTGCATGTTCAAAACAACACTGCCAGCCTTGATGTAGCGTAGTAACCGATAATGACCCAGCCATGTCTCCTGCTGACGACAGGCAGGCGTTTGGAGCACGATCCCTCCCTATTTTGTGGTTGGCTGAACAGAGCAGCGCAGGGACCTAGCAAGTCATAAAGATGTCAGCCAAACGCTTAGACTCCTAATCAGGTCATCAGTGGAGGCTTGTAAAAGGAGATGGCTACAGACACACTGCTGTTTTCATCACTGTTCTTCCTGTTGTAGCTGACATTGTGCTTTGCGCTCATGCTGGAACATGATATTTGTGAGACTGTGGGGTAAACACTTGCACCCTCGCTAATGCCAATTGTGTGCAGTAGCAGTAACATGATTTGAAATGCAGAAACGTGGCTGTTGGCCGTTCTCAGTTCATAGAGCCTAGAGAAAAAAAGTGAAGGGACAAACACTGTTCAACAAAACAACACTCAATGAGAAGTCAAAGGCAGGTCACTTTTCTGTTCACTGAAATTTGGGGCATCAGAATTGTAACGTTTACAGCTTAGACTAGCCGTCTAATCCATCCATCTGTAGTCATGACTTTCCTAAATAGGTGAAATCATGGAGACTACGATGACAGGCTCAAAGGGCTTTCCATTTGAGTAAGTGACCCCCTCAAAACACTCAAGGTGCCAAAAAGTCACCAACGAGGGCCGACTAGTGTGAGCGGTGATTGACACAGACGGTGATTGACACAGACGCTTGGGCAAGAGATGCACACTGATGACCCCGAAATTGGCCACCACTGGCCGACTGTCAGCCTGGTGTGTAAGGGTCCTTAAACTAAACAACCCCAGTTCCTCTGTATTCGCTCTGCTAACAGAAGATGGAGAGGGGGGTTGATGTTTTTTGTCATATTATTAACAAGGGAGGATGGCATCCTGTCTCAAATATATCTACAGATCTGAATGTTTATCCTGTCAACTTAAATAGTATGATGACATAATTTTAAAGATATCACATTTTAAAACCTCAGAATCAGTGGTATTTATCCAAGGATGACAAGAAAGTCAGAAAGCTTAACCATAAATTGGGTGTTTTTTAACATTTGAATGATGTTAAAGGAGAATTTAAGCAGTTCTTTACCAGTCCATATCAATTTAACAATAACAAATGTGCTCTAAAACAACTGTCTACTGTATAGATTCAATACGACATGGACATCCCTTTTGAGTCCTCTTCCGTGCCATGTGAAATTTCTGATTTTTTTCTCAGTCCTGTTACACACTCAACTCACTTCATAGGTACATTTAACCTGTCTCTCTGTCATTTTACAAAAGGCAGGAAGAACATAATCATGTGTGAAAGCACTTATCAGGAGTGGTTGCCTATAGTTAAATAAAGGGCCACTAATGGGAGTCAACAATTTTAACAGGTGAAATGAAAGTGGGTAAAACTGCAAAGAACGAAGCTAACTAATGGTGACCACAAACTAGTAGTTCACTTAAACATTTAAAGCTTAATTGATTTAAGTTTTTGGATAACCTTTTTCTTAGGCTGTAGCATTTGAATTGTTTGCATTTTAAGTCAGGCTAAATGTGCGTTTGTTTTAAGGTCTGATGAACGTTAATTCTTTGTATGTTAAATGTTTGTGAGAATTCAAATGCATCCTTCAAACAACACACCATTCTTTACAATGTCAGCATTCTTTTTCACTGGTGAGTCAGCAGGATGACTGAAGGACTAACAGTGGGAAGAGGTAGCTGAGAGACTAAACAAAAAAGGAGTGTGAGGAGGTAGGAAGGAGTGGTACATGTATGTGTAAATATACATATCAAAGCAGAGAAAAAGGTGTTAGACGAAAGCACATTTTAAAAACAGTTCTTACCAGCACGTTAACTATTGGCTTTGTACGCCCCAATCACATAAATTCTACTGATTTGTTTTACATATCTATATCTATCTATCTATCTATCTATCTATATATATATATATATATATATATACATACACACACAATGATATGGCAAGGTTGTTATATGGAAATAAGGTGGACTGATTGTTTTTTTTCTGTGTGACGTGTAGAAATAAAATAAATAAACTCTATTCTGTTCCTCTGTCCGAGACACAGGAACAAACACAAACATGAAACCAGCAAAAACGCAACATTGCAGAGATAAAAAAGAAATAAGTATTACAAAGCTACACATTTTTGGTGGAAATTAAGGAGAAGATCATCACCTGTCCTCCTTTCGGCTGGTACTTGATATTCTCTGTGGAACCAATCTTGGACCTGACATTCTTGAAGTCAGGCAGTGGCTGGTTGATGATGCGCAGCTGTTTGGGTGTTGTTGCGGGTGACTTGGGTGGGGTGCGTACCACGGCCACCTTCCTCTCCTGGGAGATCAAGCTGAGGGAGCGTGGGGTACCAGGGGTCCTTGAGGATGATGAGTAGCTGGGAGGGGTTCCTGGAGTGATGGCTGTGGAGCCAGGGGTGCGGGGGGTGGAGTGGCCACTACGAGCTGAACGGGAGCGCACTGTTTCTGTAACTAATGGGAATGAATATAAACATGAGGGTTGGATGTTCTATCACTTAATTTCTAGAGAAATATTTTTGACATTGGTCATTTCTGTGTTTAAAACAGGAAATTAAAATATTAACTACATCATCATACAGAAGAGCCATTTCCTGTACTGATTAAAGGCTAACAAATAGCCTTTCTTGTGCGATTGAACTGTGATAGGCTTGTTGACCCTGTGCAACAAGAAGTTTACAGATAAAGAGTACTCTATTAAACTGAAACATATAGTAACTCTAGAATCTATTATTTTCCCCAAATTAATGATGAAATGAGAGAGAATGCTGTCTACCTGTCATACTAGGAGCTCGTCCTGTCCTGTGCTCTGCCCTCATCTCTGTGCGAAACGCTGCAGAGGGCAAAAGAGGAAAGGTTTTAGAGTTAGAAGGCCAACACAGTTGGTGTTCGAGTACCTAGTACCACTTTATACCGATTTCTTTGCGAAGTGAGCAGATAAGAGGAACTTCAGCTTACATGTGGGTCTGCGAGGAGCCGTGGAACCCGAACTTGTAATGGAAGTGGAGCTGTCCTCCTGGTCATGGTATCCACGGCGACTCAGAATGGCATGCCGTGGCAGAGAAGACCTCTTGTCTGGGCTCCATGAGCCACCGTCCTGATGGGACACAAACGTCACAGACAGCATGGACATCCTTAGGTCAGTGATTGATATTAACTGAAAGCTGAAACAAGTTTGGGTTGGTAATATATCTACAGAACTCTCCCAGCTACAGTGCTACTCTATCATTCACCTACCTTAGCTATGAACCTCTGTAATACTGGGGAGCCCTGAGGCTCTACTGAAGATGGCCGATGTCTATCTAATGAGACAGCCACTCTGGATGTGGAGGTAGGGATCTTTGTTAGTGGCAAACGCTGAGCACGGCACTGAGATGGTACAACGATGAGGCCCAGTGGGTGAGAAGCATGGCACCATAAAGGACACAGGATGACAAAAGTGACATTTACGTGCATTATTGTTGCTCAAGGTCTGACACCAATCACTCATCATTTGTGAGATGAAGACTGAGATATTAGCATCAGATCTTGTGTGTCTTTAGCATTTAATGATCACCCATTCATGTGCATTAATTTTGAACATGTCAGCAAAGAAATTAAAAATGTATGAAATCAAAATGCTAAACAAAAAACAATATTGTGAGGAATCTTGTTTAACACATGAAGACTGTTGTAACGAATGTATAAAAGACTTTAAATCAAAAGTGAAATATAATGTGGGCTCAAAGTGAACAGACTTACTGTATGCTGTAATGACATGACATTCAAGAAATGCAGTAACTGTTTTATTTTAGATGCAATAACTGTCATTACCATGGTGGAGGAGTAAAATGGAGTCACGACCACAGTCGCTGGAGAAATGTCATGGGGTGATTCAACACCCACTCAGTGAAAAAAAAAAAAAAAACCTCTCTAAGTGGATCCGTCTTCTCTACTTGCGCAAAAAGCTATTAAACAAGGCAACAATAGCCAACGTTTAACAAAAACCAACACACATGAATATCTTTTTTAATAAAACGCAAAGAACAGCTAACAGTGGCGTTATAAATACAGAGCACTGTTTTTCATACAGTGATTAGGGCCTGGATAGCATCAGGACAGACAGCGTTCAGTATGTAATGTTGTTGATCTGAATGGATAGATGATTAGGTTGCCCTGGAAGTCACAGGAGACATTATGTAGCAGCTTCTTAATAAGTCTTAATTCTACTGAAAATTCATCTTTCTAATTTCTGTGTTTTTCCCCCCCATGTCTGCATGCACGCCTGAAGATTCACTAGGCAACTTGTGTGTGTGAGGTAAAGGTTTGAGATCTGTTTCAATGTAATTATGCATTAATGACATACTTTAATACGGTTTCAGTAAACTCTAATACTCTTTATAGCAAAGAACCACAAAGGGATGACAGCAGATCTAAAGTTGGTCAGTTCTGGTTTCAGGAGATGGCGCAATCAGTCCCTGCTGCTTTGGTTTCTACCATCAGAGTCAATTTGCTCTGAGTGTTTTTCAAGAAAGCTTTGATATGGTATTTCTCTGAGTGGTTTCAGTGCCAGAGGTCATGCCAGCGTCAGGCCGGTGGAGGATACTCACTGATGCTCTGTCTCGAGACTGTCTGGCCACACTGAGAGGCTGACGACCGTCTGGTAGGGCCTCTGAGAGACAGAAACAGAAAAATTAAAACACACGGACAGTATTCATGCTTTGACCTTCAACGCTCAGAAGGGGTCCAACAGAAATACCAAAATACATTTTTGAATTTTCAAACCTGGCATGACAAGCTATATGACAAATCGAATGTCTGTTGGACTGGGTTGCGGCCCCTTGGGTGCTCTTTTCTGCAAAGATTTGGCAAGATATCACAGAGAATGGGGGATTTTGCATTATGTAAGGCAACCCTGGAAAATAATTTAATTGGGGCAATGCAGCGGTGTACAGGGCTTTCATCATCAGTGACACAGAATCCAGTACGTCGGGGGAAAATGAAGTGCAAACTGCCTCTGGGAGAGAGCAGCATCAGCATCAAATCAGTCTTTATGTTATCAGGTCCATAGAGCAAAACAATGGTTACTAGTTGCCTGGCAACCATAGAACGAAAAAACTAAAGTAGATATGTAAGAATTAACAGACCAGAGAGGTCAGGAGCATATAGGATTTTCACAATTAACAACTTGCCAGCTATCATCACATATTTGGAATGAAATATTAAAAGGACAAAATATTAGACTAAGAACAGTTCTCCAAGAACATTAAAACACTTGGCTGTAAATGAAGCATGCACTTATAGAGAAACTTAACACCATCTGAACATCTTGTTTTTGCTGACCTTGCTGTAGTGACAGAAATTTAATTGGAAAGTGTTCGGTGAAATCAAAAACTTGGTCCAAAAAGTAGGTGAAAACGATGCTCTTACTCTGGTGTTAAGCTGCTCTCAAAAGAATAAAGACAGAAAATGCACAAACACCAAAAACAAAAGAAGCTGAATGAAACGTGTATGGCAGTTCATCTTTATTGAGATAAAAACGAAGACACACGTGACAAAAACAACAAAAAAAAACACTGTAACCAATAACACAGAATGGATTCCAAAAGTAAACAGATGCTGACAGTGGAGGTATGATTGGTGGGAACTGGTGTTCTGGTGGCCAAGACAAAGTGTCACCTGTGGTTCTCCTTCTAGGACAGGAGTGGTGCTGGGTAGGGCGGGTCTGGCGAACAGCTGGTTTCACCACGCTCCTCCTGACTGGAGACTGAGACTGAGTATCCATCTTTTTGGTGAGTTCAGTCTTCCTTATCACAGCTAAATTATCAGAGGAGACAAGGCCATTGAGACACAACAATGTGCATTTACAGACATGTTAAAATATGAAATGCTGAGGGTTAAAAATTCCCTGTCTTTAGTCATATTTGTTGAGCAAGAAAAAAAAAGGCTGACTCAAATCAAGGTGTCAGTTAGTTAATAAGACTGCACATTTTTTGACACAAACAGCTAAAGAGATAAGCAATAAATCACAAGATGCTTTTAGTGAAGTTAGAACAGCAGAGTGCCCCAATTAGGCACTTGAAATGTGCCAACAAGATGGAGACTAAAAGAATAATAAAGGATATTAAAGGCCACAGGCTCCAAATAGGGGCTATATGCATTTCTATTTCTTTTCTTATATTAAAAAACTCTTTTTAAATTATGTGACCTTTAAAAATCAACCATAGATTTCTATAAGTCAGATATTGTGCATCAGCAGAAAAAGAAAATCGTACAAACCTTTTTTCTTCTTGACTTCCTCTCTAGGGATATAGACAGGCTCTTTGCGAACAGGTTTGCGCTCTGGTGTGGAGATTCGGCCTTTGGGCCTCCCTCCTTTGGCCTTTGGTTTCACTGGCTTCTCCTGTTTCTCCATCTTCTTCTGTTGTGTCTGCTTTTTCTGGACTACGGTGGACTTTTGTGCTGGGCTCGACACCTTGGGCAAAGGCTCAATCTGCTCCGTTAACATACTCTTATCATCATCTGCAGTGTGGCAAAAATAGGACATGAACAACATGTGTGTCAAACATTACATGTGTTAATTTGACGCAGGTGAGGGAAAAGAACAGTATCACAGAACAAACTGTCTCACCTTGTGTGTCGACCCAGGAGCTGTCCAGGATGGAGTCATCCATCGTGGTTTCATCTCTATCATAGCTTTCTGTTGGCTCTTCAGTTTCTACGGTTTGAGCCTCTTTCTCGGGGGAGGCAGAGGTCTCAGGAACATCACCCACCTCCTCTAGACTTGCAGCCTCCATGTCTGCTTCTTGGGCCAACTCCACAGACTCCTCCTCTTCCTCTTCCTCCTCTTTCTGGGCAGTGGCGCAAAGGGCTACAGCCTCAGGTGGAGCAGAGAAACGAACGCTGTGTCCCGGCTCGTCTGCTTCGTCGATGGTCTGGACCACAGTGATAAAATCATCTTCGACCGTCACCACTGATTCAATGGCAGCACGAGTCTCTAGGATCTCCTTTGCTGCCCCTGCTTTATCCAACATGTCTTCCTCTTGCTCCTCTTTCTCAACAGGCTTGTCAGCAACCTTTTTGTCCATCTCGGCCACTTTCTCTCTCTCCTCTTTTTCTTTCAATTCCTTCTCTATCTTCTCCTTCTCCTCCCTCTCTTTACGTTCCTTCTCCATCCTCTCTTTTTCCTCCTTTTCTTTTTGCTCCTTTTCCGTCTTCTCTTTCTCCTCCTTCTCTTTACGTTCTTTCTCCTCTTTTTCTTTTCGTTCCTTCTCTATTTTCTCCTTCTCTTCCTTCTCTTTTTGTTCCTTCTCTATCTTCTCTTTCTCTTCCTTTTCTTTTAGTTCATTTTCTAGCTTTTCTTTCGCCTCCTTCTCTTTAAGTTCATTTTCTAGCTTTTCTTTCTCTTCCTTCTCTCTCAACTCCTTCTCTATTCTTTCTTTTTCCTCCCGTGATTTCCTCTCTCTCTCCTCTTGCTCCATTTTTTCCCGCTCTTCTCTTTCCTTCTTCTCTCTCTCTTCTTTCTCTTTCCTCTCTCTCTCCTCTTTCTCTGCCTTCTCTTTAATTTCCTGCTCTTTCTGTTCTTTCTCCTTCCTTTCTTTTTCTTCCCTCAGTATTCTCTCTGCCTCCTCTTTCTCCTTCCTTTCTTTCTCTTCTCTCTCTTTCACTTCCTTTTCTTTCCTCTCAGCCTCTTCTTTCTCTTCTTTCAGTTTCTTCTCGGCTGCTTCCTTTTCTTGCGCTTCCCTCATCTTTCTTTCTGACTCCTCTTTCTCTTTTTCCTCTTTGTTTATTCCTAACACAGGTGAGGGTGTTCTTTTGGGGGAGCCATAGACTTCTCTTTGTTTAAGCTTGGAAGGTGAGAGCACTGGGGAGAGAAGCTTGTCATCATCAATGTTGCTCTCCACGGACGAAGCAGGTGATGTTTTGACAGGCCTGGCAATTCGGTCCTTGGCCACGCCAGTCAGCTGGTACACATCCTCTGCATCCACTTCCTCATAGGCCTCCTGGTGGACCAGTTTCACCTTCTCTCTGAGCTCCTGCAATTCTCTCTCCTCCTCCAAACTGAGAGGCCTGCCCTCCATCTCCAATTTGCGGATCTGCCTCTCATAGTCGGCAATCTCAGTTTCTGACGCTGAGCCTTCCCCGCTGGCCTGTCGCTGAGTCTCACTATCTGACCTCCCGCCTTCTTCTAGAGTCACAGTGACTGTTGGTGTTACAAATGTCTCACTCGGCTGAACAGTTGGCATCTCAATTACAGTTTTATTCAGCTGATCATCCACAACCTCTTTGCCCTTTTCTTCAACTTCAGAGTCTTTTCTCTCTGCTTGTTTCTGGTCCTTCTCCTCACTGACATCAGTTACTCCTGATGGCTGGATGTTGTCCTCCACAGATGTGTCTCTGACCGCTAATTTCCTGGCCTGCTCAGCCACTTTCTCCTCCAAGACAGAGTGTTTGAAGACCTGTGCAGAAGTGTCTGTGGGGCTGAACACATCTGCAGGAGAAGGCATTGGCCCTGAATATTCACTGAAGACACAATAGCCCATTTCTTCCAGCTGGCTGTCACTCTTTCTGGGACTCTGTTCCCCTGAAACAAGGCCAGCCAGTGGGTCATCGGCGAAGGCAGGAGCATCAGCTTGAATCGACTTTCTTCTGGTAATTTCTGGGTCATTGTTTTCTGATGCAAGTCTGGAACGGGTGCCAGCAAGGTCCAGCATCTCAGGTAAGTCTTGTGCCATCACTGTGCCATTTTTATATGTGCCCTTATTAGGCTGTGGTGATTCTGGTGATGCTGGTTCAGGGCTGGGTTTCGACACTGGCTCAGTGGTCCTAGGAGGAGATGATGAATCTGAAGTGACGGAAGCTGCAGTCTCTAAGATCAGGGGAGGGAAGGATGGAGGCTTATCAACAGAGGGTGTAGTGACTGGGAGGTAGTCTGCTGACTCATCTAAACTTCCACTAGTGTATGACATGATATCTGTGGCTAGTGGGGAGAAGTTCCTAGGTCTGCCTTGGCCACTTTGATCCAGTGCTCCAATAGTGATGTTAAGTGAGTAACTCCTCTGTTCTAAGGCAAGTTTACCAGGAGAAAGCCTGCAGTCATTACTCCTGTCAGGGACTGTGAACACTCTAGTGTCTTTTGTTGTTTCTGGTTTATCCTGGGCTTCAGTTAGTGTGCTGTAGCTGATCTCCTGAGATCTGGAATCAACTGCACTCTTCTCGTCACCAGCTCTGCTCAGTTCATAATAACCCTCACCCTTACATGGAGGAGCTTCATCAACCTCCATGGCTGATGTTTCAAAATATGCCGACATTCCAGATCTGTCTCTTGCATCTCTCGTTGAGTCTCCTCCTTGAACTTTGTCTCCCATTGCAGAGAAATCACATGGAGATCCAATGCTGCTGAACTCAACCACCTCGACTGAAGCCTGTTTCTCTGACACCGTGATCGGCTCACCGTACGTAGGCTGAAGTGTGAGTGATTTGGTGGGGGATTTTTTGGCTTGGTTTTCAACACTAGGCGGTACAAATGATGGCATATCCATGGTGGGGCTCTCTGGCACAACTCGTTCCCCAGCAAAGAACCCTTGGACCTGGGGCTCAAAAAACTCCTCTGGGCGTTTCTCCGATCCAATGCTGTCTGGGCTCATGGAACCACTTTTCTCGCTGCCCTGCTTGTCTGAGTCCATCTTCAAAGCTGAAAGAACATCTGTAAGTTGGCTGTTTTGATCACCACAGAGAAGTAATGCTTTGGCATGCTGCGAGTGAGATCTTTAATAAGCCAGGGACTGGGAAAGCCTCGGAAACTTACGGCACAATGATACGGCCATCACTGAAGAAGTACGGCGGGTTTGAGTTCACCAAGTCACAGATGGATGATAGTATGACATGGTATGTGACGGAACCGGCATGAGGCAACTGTGATGCTGATTTATGGGAAACAAGCAATAATAGATGGGATGGATACACATGCGACTCTTGAGAACATCAGATACAAAAAGAATAGCATTTCTGTCATTCTTTGTAAAATGTGAAGAGAATTTGGCAAAAAAGTCTCAAATCTACCAAATTCAAAAAGTTTCATTAACATCCAATTATGTTTCGATCTTAATATTATTCTTGCATAATACACAAAATATTTACACCAATATAGCTTATATGTAAATGACAGAGAAATGCCACTAAAAGTGTCGGAACATACGAGAAACCAATGAATTTAAATTCGATAAAATGATGCATTTGATGAGACCACTACACCACACTTAACATGAGACAGCCAACACAAAATCCCCTGCAAATTAGGAAACACAATTAAAGACAAAAATATGAGAGATCCATGTTAAGTCGGTATGATTCATGGTTACAAAAAAGTGCATAGCACCGATACATCAGCACCAAGCCATGTGCAAACATAATAAGAAACCTGTTAGCTCCTAGCCGGTAAACAGAAGCGCTTTCATGTTCAGCAACACTTCACTTCATCATACCAATACAAAATGGCCGGCCCAGAAAACCACAGCACAAAAAAGAAGATACAAGCGCAAAGATAGCAGAATAAAACCAGGTTCTGTTAAAAGAATGTGACTCTTTTCACCAACAAGCCTGTGTTGCCTTGCAGCCACAGCAGAGCGCGGGGAGGATTACTTGCCATTCCACCTGGATTATAATGCTAATGTTATGTGAGTTCCTTTTGACACATCTGGCATTCTTATAGGGTGTACAATGCAGTAACATGCAGGCAGGGAGAGCAGAGGGCAGGACACACCTGTCTCAGGGCTCTCCTCACCCTCTGCTTCCTCCTCCTCTCTTTCCAGAGAGCTCTCTGCAGCAGCACTAGCTGCTTCAGCCGGCTCCAGGTCTAGATCCTGGGCCTCGTCTACGCCCTCTGCCTGCTCTAAGGGCTCAGCTTGGGGGCTGTCCAGCTCAGGCTCTTCCCCGCTCCACTGCTGCTCATCAAGAGCTGCCTCGGACTCTGCTGCCTCTGCACTCTCCTCCTCCTCCTCATCCTCCTCCTCCTCTTCCACCTCCTCCTCCTCCTCGTATTCAGCTGTAAGAGCCTCCATGGTCTCTTCTTCTCAAAAACAGGGTGAGAGGGGGACACATTAAGACTACAGGCAACACAGACTTGGGCTATGTGAGAACACAATTTATGATGGGACACTTTCAGCTCTGCTAAAAGATGACCTAAAGTGTATGTCTGTTCACACATATAGGTACATTACACATACAGTAGAGTGTTGTGTATGTGGTTTTTAGTTCTGCTTGTTTCTACTTTAGGTGCTAAGTATATCCAGTATGCTAGGAAACTGTAGGATTTATTGGTTAGATTGTTTTTTGTTTTTTTTTTCGATTTCAATACCATCTGTATATTTCTGAAACATTATCATTTCCACTTTCTATTTCACACACCATGCCTGTAACCCAGACTGACCTACCATCATTGATGACTGAGTTTGTTTCAGGAAAATGGCAACATCAATGAAGCAGCAACACTTCAAGGCTGAACCTTGCGCTCATGTAGAAGCACTTCTACTAAGAGCACGTCTGAAATCTCTGGCTCTTTAGAAAAGGAGACCATGAAGTGTTTCAGTCCAGTACAGTTAAAAGCAGAGTGCCTCAGATTCTCAAAACTGCATGGACTGGTTTTTTGACCATGTAACAGTCAATGAAGTGAAGCTTTGCTCTTCAGGAGCCATTGCTGTGTATGAGTTTATGCTCTTGCTTAGGTTACACAAATTCTATTTGTTGCTGTGTGTGACATAGCTGTTTCCATTTGATTTATGGAATTCATACAGTTCAAGACTAATGCTTTTTATCTCCTCTTTGTCATTGCTTTAATTGAATAAAAACTTTTAAAAAGCTATTTAGAGATTGATTAATACATCTTTGCATCTTAAGTCTCATCCACATCATGGTTTTCAATTGTGCAGAAACAGAAGAATTTGAATGATTAAATTCTACCAGGTTATGCTTTCGGAGAAAGCTGTGGTATAAGGATCTGTATCAATGTAACGTTTCTTTTCTGGGTGCCAGTGTCTTTTTTCCGTTGTTGCCAATGACAAGACAGCATAGCAGTAATATACCCAGCATCATTTTTCAGGGTAGTCCGCCTTTTATTGCTCGGCCCATCCAACTGCTTCTGGCTGAAAATCTCTCAACTTTTCAGAAAGACACGGGTGGCATCACCAACACTCTTTTTCAGGCAACCAAACATATATTAGCTTGGGCAGGACTTGTCACCTGTCACCTGGGAAAACAAGAAAATACTGGAGAAGCTTGTTCTGGCTGTGTTTGTTTATCTTGAACTTTATCAGATAGAAACTGAACAGAGACAGAAATGTCAATTTGTCAGACACTGCTGGACACTGAATGTTGCTGTTGCGTGTTGTGCTTTTATCACTCTACCCACTGTAAGCTGTGTAGCCAGCCCTCTGTTACCATGGCATTAGCCAATGTCAGTCAATGCCAACATAGCATCTTTTTTTCCTCGTCTCTCAAGAGCATCTAATCACACTGCCACATAAACATTATGTGGACACGGGCCCTAAATGTCCACTGTCAAAGCAGACTAGCCAAAGGCTTTATTTTTATGGGTAACATAGCAGGCTATGTTAAGTGTTGGAATTTCCTTAAAGTGACTATATTGAGGGCCTAGGTTTCCTCCACATATTTGGTTTAACACTTTTTAAAAGAAACGGTATCTTGTGCTACTGAAGACAATAACATGGAAGGTTCTGTGCTTGTTTGTGGAGTGTGTGGAGATGAAAGTCTTCCTAGTTGCCATAGTGAATGTGTGAGCCAAGTTTAGGGTGATTGTAGGGGGTCTGACATGGTGAGGGGCCATCTTGAGGAATGAACTCAACTCTGGAAGGTGACTGGTATAGAGGATACTTGTGCATGGAGATCATCAATCATGCAGTATCTCTTAGATAATCATGAAAGCCATCTGGACCTCAACCCATGTCCCAGAAGTCTTGGTGACTAATGTCAACTGTACGTTATGTGTGTTATGTCCATTGGGTGAATGACAATTACAGCATTGTCCTTTTGTAGAGACATCACTGCTATGTGTTGGACTTTACGGCATGGCAACCACTGGTAGTAATGGCTTTGGGTGAAATAAATGGAAAAAAGAAATATGACTGTTAAACAATAATGAAATTGCCCAGATTTTGAGCAAACGAACATCACATGGACAGACAAACACACACAAAGACGAAGAGACGAACTGACGGACGAAGAAGGAACTGACGGACGAAGAGACGGAGGAACGGAGGGAGGGAGAGATGGAGGGAGGAGGTCAAATCACAGAGGAGGGAAGGAAATTGGTGTTAAAAAGAGAAAGGAGAGAAAAAGAGTGTGAGAGAGAGAGGAATGGAGGGAGGGAAATGGCAAAGAGGAACCATGCGTGGTTCACCTTCAATCTGTCTAAAGGCCACGGCCTGCCCTGTGGGGCGAGAGCCCGAGTGCGTCCACTCTGGGCTGAACAATGGGTGCTCATAGTACTCCTCGTCGGAGTGGTAGGGGTCGTCCTCGGGCACGGAAACTGAGATGGAGGGGGCGAGGAACTTGCACCTCTCCCGAGAATTTTGGAAGCGGCGGAGAGGCCCCGCCTCCTCCTCATCCCCTACATCTACAAACAAGACAGACACAAGGAGAAGAACTGCAGGGAAATCTGGACACACGGACTGAAAGAGAGAGTGAAGAGGAGGAAGAAAATAAAGGAAAAGAAGGAAGAAAAGATGATGGAAAACTCACCAAAGAATGCCCATCTTAAAGGTGATTTAACATTTTATAACTTATCTGTGGGGTTCTGTGATTTTCAAAGAAGAAGAAAGCAAACAAATGTTGCATCATGGTAACATAGTATATTGTATATTGGGACAACGAAATAATACATTTATCTTATTTATTTATTTATTTTTACCTTGGAATTCATAACTATATAACTATAATGCTTGACTGATTGGAGGGCAGCTGTTTTCTGTCATTTCTTTAAAGCAAATAATCAAATGTTCTTTATGATATAAATCTTTAATTGACTTTTTAAGATGGTAATTTTTTGCTGTGAAAAGGGAGATAAAGCTTGAGGAGAACAAAAAAGAGACGACAAATTAACAGAGAGAGTCACCAGAGAGGGGAATGCAGGAAAAGGACAAAGCTTGATCGAGAGCAAGAGAAACATAACACACAGGACACTGACAAGGAGACAGTGACAAGCAACTCAAAGATGACAAAGCTCTGGGGGCCAGCCATACTCTGAAACAAACAAAACTGACATCCTGCATTTGAGGAAGGTATCAATACTAAAGTAGGAGACATACAACGCAAAAAGTAATTTAAAATATCTTTCTTACACCATTTATACTACTAATAAAGCAGTAATTGTAGCAGAGTGTGATTTTGCCATTGCCACTACACAAACTAACCCTCATACCACCTCTTAACCAAACCTCTGGACCAAGTGAAACCCACCAACTAATCATCATTTTGGAGCAAAAAGTAATATTTTCACCATCTCTAACCACTCTACATGGTCAAGAACACAGTCACCTTCTGGAGGAACTCCTGTGACCTCAACTCACTTCTTAACAAAACTGACCATCTGTGTTTGGTGCATGGCTGGCCCACCTACACACTCTCCTCATTACATTCCAGCCACTTCAGACCGAGCAGACATGTAAACAAAGGACAAGCATGAAGCACACTGATGTCGTTACACTGTCAACCGTTTTTACAGGCAGCTGCACAGAAATCCCTACATTGCTCTAAGCAAAATCAAATCAAAAGCAATCAAAGTCAAACTTGAAGAACCGAACTGGATCAAAGTGCTAAGGGGACAAAACCAGAAAATTACCACAATGATTACAACAAAATGTACTGGAAATAACCAACATTTTCTAATAATGATATTCAGCTATTCTCCTACAAGCAGTTAATAAAAACATTTTCTAACTGGTTTCTGTTTAACTGCTGGTCATGTAATATTAATTTCGATCAGTTTCTGTCTTTCTTCCTCTCAGCAGGCCACTAAATTACAGTGAGTTGTTGCAGCTGTTTTTCCAACAACGTTCTGACTAATATCTGATGATCATGCCAGCTTAAGGGGCACTACATAACTTTTTCTGAGACCTTTATTGTTGAACTAAAGGACTTGCAGATGGGCAACGTGCTGTTTTTGTTCCCAAATCCGATAACACGTCAAAATATAAGCTTGTTTGCTCTGATTTTCACACATACATATTAAAGATATGGCTTTAAAGTACATATTTAACTCATGTTAGTGCGTGCAAACTGTCCTGAGAGCACTCTCTCTGTTTTTAAGTTGGTAAAAATGTTACATAGTGCACTTTTAACTTGACAAAAACTTGTGCGAAAATAAATGGCATGATGTTGAGCAGAAACCAGTTCATTATCAGCTGTTTAATTCCTTCTTTCTTCTTTCAAAGAATTTTCATATATATTGCTTGTTAATTACAACATCCTTGCCATGAAATTTGCCGACCTGTGCTGTGTTGTGTATGTTAACTCTGCATTATTGATGTTTTCAGTAAATTATGAGCATAGCATCATTGTTACATCAGATGGCTAGCTAACACTTAGCTATATTAGTATCCGTTTGTTTGAGTCTGGAGGTCAGCTATCTAGCTTATCAATCAATTTGCAGTAGGTTCATCATATTGGCAAATTTCTGTTTTCAACTTAACTTTTATTGTAACCTGGCTTCATACAAAATGCTGACTTTAGCTTGAATGCAGCCATGTCCTCTTGTGATGCTGATAAAGCTAAACCTCTGATCTGTAGCCACAGGCAAACACATACAAAAAAGACTGACAGTGGACAATGACAAGAAAACACAACACCATGATCAGACGTGCAAAACTAAAGACATAATCCAACAAAAGAGACAAACAACAAGAAGTTGGAGGGTTACCTAAATTGGCTGTCATATTAGTGTGTGGGAGGACAGCGATGTGTGGACATTAGAAAGGGAAATGGAAGAAGAGGATGATAAAAAAGAGCACACTTGTTTGTAACAAGGTGGTCATGCAGGTGAGCATTTTTCTTTTAGAGATAAATGGTCGATGATGATGAAGATACAGATTGTATCTGTTCCAGGTGTACATGAGGAGGAGGAAGCAGGATTTTAGAACAAACGGATGTCTGAAAAATGGAGAACATGTTCCTGCTTTTAGCAACTCTGGTGTGTACAGGTTTCTTGAATGGGCACCACTCTGTGGTTTGTCCCTGTAGGTGGTGTATGTCCTGAGAGGGGGGATTAAAGAGTACACCCAGAGCAAACCCACATCAGTACCCCGATGTGGTGGCGATCACAAAAGTCCAGAAGCCTCAGTCATGGAAAAGAAGGAAAGCACACTCTCCTCCACCAGAGACAAAAAACTCTTATAAGCACACTTATATTCTTGGCCTACCTCGTTCCAGAGGACCAAAGTGCTCCGCAGCAGGCGACGGGGGTGGAGAAGGAGGCAAATTTGTGGTGTCTTCAACTGCAAAAGGACAAAACATTACAAGTCATATAAATCAACAATGTAAAAGATTTTGAGCATCTGCAGCAATTCAGCATCAGTCATGTATCCAGAATGTACCATCTCAAACGCAAAGCTAAGACAAGCCCCAGCCTCCCGGTAGAGGTAAAGTGAGAGAGAGAGAGAGAGAGTGTGTGTGTATGTGTGTGTGTGTGTGTGTGTGTGTGTGTGTGTGTGTTGCATGGTTTACCTGATGGCAGCCTTTGAGTCTCCTGTTCGCCCTTCAGCACTGCAACTGCCTCTGCTGTCACTTCCTGTACAATCCGCGCCGACACTTGCTCTGAACACACAAACACACGCAAAGTCAACTTTAAGATTATTAAACATTCCTTTAAAGAATAGGCCAAAGCTGGAAAGTTCCAAGAATTAATTTGAATTAAATCTCAAAATCGGCTGGAAGAAAAGGTGCAGCAGATCCCCAGATGCTATAGTGCATTAGGGCACTGTGGTTGTAATGGGCACCTTCCAGGTTTCAATCTGTGAAATCACTGTGTGAGAATGAGAAGCTGTGGGATAGAATTTGGCGCAGTCAACACTTTTGAAATTTATCGATGAAATTTCATCTTCCATCTATTTTATATGAATGTACCTTAGAATCATGTCATCAAAACCTGAGATGGAGGCCAGTATGAGGGAGCAGAAATTGTTTCCATAACTGCGGGGATGCTATGGTTGCTGGAGGAGGCTGAGTGTCACCATGGAAACTCAGCATTCCTAAACAAGTGAAGACTAAAAATTACACCTGGACTAAATAAAAGTGTGTGATAAAAAAAAATCAGACATTTTCTTTTTGATCTGTAAAGAGATGGACTCAATGCTTCTGAGAATGCCGGATTTACTGACCAAATAATTATGTACATACTAAATGGAAGTGCAAAATTACACACACAGTGTACATGTTACAGTTTCTCCTAATTAGGTGAAAAGATCTCAGTATATTGACAAACATTAAGGTAATATAGCAATCCATCGTAGCTAACCTAGCTTACTGGAAGAGACTCGTGGTAATCATCTTCTTTCATTGCCTTCTCAGGGCTCCATGGAACGTCTGTGTTGCACTGGAAGCTTATCATTAGTTCGTGTTAGCAGACTGCATGTCTAAACAAACATTAGCCACTGTTAGCGGAGGGAGGCACTGAGACGAGGCACTCGAGAACGTGCATAAAGTCCCATCCTTTGGACTGTCGCAGAACATCTGACCCGAGTCCTTCACAAAGAAATCCACTGTCCAGCAGTGCTGGGGAAAGATCTAATTTTTCAGGCTCAAACTGATAACTACTCAGAGCAAACAGTAGGTAGCTTTTTCTGTGGATTTTCCCCCAAATTTGAAGCCAAGCAGGGTCATCAGCAAAGCAGGGACAACAATAAAGTTTCATCTGTATGTATGAATTATTTCAAATATTGCCTCACATGCAAGGAGGGACCGTAGAGTCCTAATCAAACCACCCTCCATTTGCATAGAATCAGTGGTTATGTCGGATCGGGTGGCAGTGTGATGCTTTTCTGCTGTTGTTTCAGGACCTTCTTTCTATCCAGCGTCGCCCACATATCAGCACAAACAAGCTGGCTGCCATACACACATGCAATTACACACATACACACTTCTTCCGGGAACACTTAACACAACCCACTCACCTACCAAATGCAGCCATTTCCAATTTTCAACAGCAAAGTGCAATGAATGTGGAGCACCTATTCACTGCTTTAAGGCAAAACCCCTTTCTTTCATCCTGGAATATAGAGCGGCTTAAGGGGCCACTGCCAAACGCAGGAAATGGTTGTGACCTCAGACAAACCTAGGTTCAGATAACCCTGCAGACATGTGTGTACAGTTCAGTTCAACATGACAAAAATGAATGCCTTGTCTGTGGGTAGACCAAATGGCTTCAAGATCTTTTGCGGTTCAGATGGTCTTCAACCCTGAAAAGCATTTGTTTTGTTGTTTTAAAACTGATGCTTCACTGGTGGACTCATGTTAGGATGTCGATAATATGTCTCACACATTTTTTAAAGCGAGAAGTAAACACATGGTGAGGCAATTTCTAAAATTAGCACACAATTGCGGAAAAAAAAGATAAAGAATGAAGTTAAAATACATTACATCACTTGTGGCACCCACTCTAGAAACTTCTGCTAGTTGAGCCAGCTAACTTCAGGGTTTAACTTGACTAGGTTTCAAATGATTAAATCATGAGGCTCTTCTAGACTTGGTAATTGTTGTTGGACCATGTGGATCAAATAGTGATCATGAAAAATACGCTTATGGGAAAAGTTATTCTGGGGCCTGAGTGCATCACATGACGTTGCAATTACACAGTCTGGACAATATGTCAATTTGCTTCAAAGCCTGGTGCTTGTCCTTGGGTCTTGAATAGGAATGGTCAACAAGGGAGAGTCCTGCTACCCAGCCAATGCACACTTACAACATTTACATCGACATTATAGCATATATGTGGGAAATTGAAACTTTATATGAACGCCCTCCATAGTCAGAAAACAACTACTTGGAAAGTCAGAAATTTTGGTACACAACTTGCCAAGGCGACGTCATATGGCGCTGAAACATCACATACAAAAATAACCATTGGGTTGTTTGTAAGAAACATTGACCAAAGTCATGTATTGTCTAGTAATTGTCTGATTTCATTTCTTTTTTTGTACTCAAATACTGGAAACAGCTTTCCAACTTGGGAAATGTGACCAGCCGAGGAGCAGGTGAATGCAGCATTATGCCATTTGAGGAGGAGTTGTACTGTGTGCTCAAATGCTCTGTCTTTTTAATTAGGGCCCGAGCAGGGCAATACTCAAGTTATTAAAGAACAACTTCCTGTACATTTTGCTCAAAACAGGAAGTGTTACATATCTCCACATTGGTCTTTCCGACTGACATGAATCTCAGGTGATTTTTTCCACATGCACCCCTGAGGCTCTGTGCAAAATTTGGCTGATGACCACTAGGTGGCGCTCTTTAAATGGAAATAGTTAATATCTCTACATCAGTTCATCATTTATTGCTAATGCCCTCCTGAGGACAGCTAATGAAGGTATTACTGATTCGCCACTAGGTGGCGCTCTGGTGGCAGTCTAATTAAATATTCGGCACTGTGCCCACACCATAACACTTATGTGAATGAAATTTATGGGGCGGTATAGACTGGCCCCTGTAACGCACACACCAAAAATTACCACAAGGTGACGCTATAATCAACACAAAAGCATTTTTGGCAAGTAACTGGCACATTTTTAAACCTCATGTCTACATATTCCCTAAATTCAGCTGAATTGTGTGATGTAGGCCATGCCCAATTTTGTTTCAGTTTAGTTTCAATTCGCAAAATCGCGAAAAATGAAAAACTTTTTCAAACTCCTCCTAGACAATTTGATCGATTTGCACTAAACTTTGCATGAAGCGTCTGTGGACATCCCTGACAAAAAGTTATCAAAAGAATTGCGCTTTTATTGCTAAATGACGAAAGAACAGCTTCACTGTCTTTTCATTGTACATTCAGGCTTTCTCCACCAGAGGGCAGTGCTGCCTTGCTAAAGAATACAAATCTCTGTTTTCGAGTCTGTAGGGTCACACAGTGTAGTCCTCTCATTATTTGTTTTTTATGTAGCTTACAGGGAGTGCTTCTGACTTCAGCATACATTATTCAATACCGGCAGGAGCAGAACACCAAATGATAAAGTACCATCTTCCTAAATGGAAGGTGTTGCATGAACAAGCCCCGACAGCAGCATGCCCAATGCGCGTGGACTGCGGGGGTCTGTTCATCGCTGCTTGCAGCTTTAATCTATTTTATCTTTAAATGTTTTCAGACTCAAGATAGATTTTGTTTAAAGAGAGAAAATATGTGGCTGGTTAAGAACTGATCCTGACTCACTGTGTTCTGAAAATGTTTTCTTTGTTCAAGTCGTCTTGAGGTTACAGTCTCATGTCTGGATTTTGATCTAGATTTTCAGAATTTACAATTTTTTCCATCTGCATTGGCTTGTGTCTCGACACAATCTTGTCCCTGAGCTCTTCAGGCAGCTCCTTCGACCTCGTGGCATGCCGTTTTGCTGATATGCAAATATCTTTTTCATCAGCTGCATGTTTTTGCTTGGTCATTCTGGTGAATTGAGTCTGGATGGATGAGAGAATAATAAATACTTTATAAATGAACAATATATTCAAGACTAACGTGTTTTAGTCTCCAAGTTGTATCGGAAGATAAATGTTTTTTAAAAAAGGAGAACAAGGGAGAACTGCCCCACAGGCTTCATGCATACGCCTTGAGAGGATAAAAACAGACTGCAGTCTCCTCCAGACAGACACATGCAGGGACATTCAAACGAGACAGCGAGGGCACGGGGTTCAACGAGACATTGTGGATTTTTAATCTTCCGAACCAATTCAGAAAAACGCACAATAGCCACACAAAAGCACTGTAAAAAATGACCTTGTCACGTCCACAGAACTAGCTGGCTGTAATGACACTAGCCTTGTCTGGTCTGTCTCAGCATTTCTGAAACAGAGTGATGTCAAATGACAAAGCAGACCGCCTTTCATTGGCTTTGACAGGAAAATAAACCACACGCACAAAAAGCTACGCCGATTTTCAGAACGGTTACATCACATCTGCGTATTTTCATTCACACAGACACACTCTACCGATTAAGTAAAAGCACGTATTACCTGTATGACAAGCAGACTGAAGCTGAGGACGCTCCCTCTCTAAGCAGAGACTACGACTGGAAGCCCTGAGTCAACACACAGCCACACAAACACACACTCTCTCACACATACACACACACAGACGGACTGAGAGGGCACGGAGAGAGCAGGAGTGCCGTTTGGTACGACACCAGCCGGCAACCCAAAATGGTGTAAAGCGAGGGGTTACCATAGCAACAGACTGGTGGGCCACTGATTTTGGTCCCAATGCAATTCAGATGCCGGCAGCATGTCTGTCTGAAGCCTCCAGTGTAAAAGGAAATGAAGGCTGTGACGTGGCTGATCATAAAAGCCAATGTTTTTTTTTCCCCGACACATGATCTAACTGAATCTAACCAAACAAAGCTGAATCCAAAACACAGTTTATCAATAGAGATATATTTTCATACCTTTTTATTTATCATTGTTTTATTTATTAAAAAAAATACATCGAAAAATGATGGCGTGTATTGTGGTACAGACATATCTGCTGTTCGCATGCTAACCAGCTAACCTCGGCCTGTTCCGTCTCGTAATCACACTTTTTATTGCAAGAGGTAATTGTGAGTCACTGTAGGGTCAAGTCTGCCCTCAGTCCAACATGAGAAGATGACGAAGTAGTGGTGCAATGAGGACATATTCTACCTACCCACTCCTGGCAAGGAACCACATATAGCAGCAAAGAAATGAAGCAAAACACCACTTAAGAAAGCTCTTGGCGAGCAATGGGATAACATTTGATGATGAACTTGCAATGTGTCTTCAAGACAGTTAAGATTGGTCGGTACATCTTTAATTCTTCTGAACAATATCACTAAGTTAAAAACAATATATAGCTATTGCATTTTGATTAGTGAAAAACTTTAAAAGCCACAGAGAACAAAGACAGAACAAAAGCACGCACAAAGATGGTCAACAAGTTTCTTGAGGGTGGTCATACACGCTCTATCGCCACTTAGGAGAAGAAGAGTTTCAGATGAAGTGCAGAGGAAAACTTTATTCTCTGCGGCAGATTCATGAACCTCCTCCTTCCTGAACATTTTATAATGGACTTTTTCTGTCCTTGAGTTTGACAATGCTATGCAAAATCAATAAATAACTCTTTAGGCTTAAAACTTTAAATTGCTTATATTAAATTCCTTTAATATCTTATAAAATAACAATGATACGTTTGCATTTAGTGCTAAAATGCTAGTTATTTCATTCGTGGACCTCCATTTTATTGAGTGTATCTCCGAGACTCAGTCATCCTATAACTTTGGATTTGTCTCTTTTTGTTTATGTCCATGCTTCATACCAGAGCTCCATTTGATCTAATCCCCTCTCTACTGCAGCACAACATATTGATTTAAGCTGATGACACGGAGAGACTTCAACAACAGAAAATCTCTTCCAGGCGTCTTGACACTAGGCTGAGTTACTTGTGTCAGCTCAGTCTAATATCCCCAATGTAACACAAAGGTTTCCTCAGTTTATGCAAGCCGACCACTCTCTAGAATAAACTCACCAACTCTTAATACTTCTTTTTTTTCTACTAACTCTGTTTACTTCTGTCTCCCTCCCTCCATATCTTTCCCCTTGTCCACTTCCAGCATGGCTGACGATGGCTTTTTTTAACTTTGGTCTCAAAGGAAAGTCAAGAGGGCAATTTCGTGCTTCAATAGGTTCTTGTTGTGCCTGAAGAGCTTTTCACGGGGGGGAGAGGGCTCACTGAGTGCCAGCATCAGCCCTTCTGTCACCCATTCTGCCCCACTTACCCCCGCCCTGCCCTGCTCTGGAGCAATGCTAATGTATGCTGACAAGGTGCTCGCCAGACAAACACAGCTTTGGTTACACAGCTGCTCAGAGTATGTCATTTTCATGCAGATGATTGGAGAGCATGTAGTGATATGCTGATCTTCATAATTATTACAGATTAGTGTCTATAAAATCTGGAGGAGAGGAGAAAGTTTTGTTAACCCCTGTTAACCCAAATCTTTGACATGCTTTTATAACCTCTAGGCCTGACTACTGCATTGCTCTCTTGTTTGGTCTCCCTACAAAAGACAGTGACGACCTACAACTTGTTCAGCTGCCAGAGTACTGACTAATACAAAGGATGTCAAACAAAACATCCGTTTTAAAGAGACTGCATTGGTCAGAGTTTGTTTGAAGACTTTTTCTCTAGTTTTTAATATCACTGAATGGCCTGCCACCAGCTTCTCTCTCAGACATTGTTTTAGATATGTAACTACAGCAGATGGATGCAGCTGACCTCCTTGTCATTCCTAGCATTTCAACAAAAACGCAATAGGAGTTCATTATAATTAATGAATTATGGTAATTTCCGTTACCTTATATTAATGGAGATATTTGTTGGTAATATGACTTAAGAGACACACCTCTCTCTTGATAGTTGTTATCTCTGATTTCTGCCAGATAGCAACTTTGATGCAGGCTGGTAACAACTTTTTGTCAGAGCATGAGGACAAGCTCTTGAGACAAGTGATATATTACAAGGATCGTATCTAAGTCAGTTCCACTTACTGATGAAGACCATGAGATGAAAAGACTAAAAAGATCATTGGCTTTCCCCTCTCACAAAAAGATTTTAAAAACTACTCTTTTCCTGTTGATGTCAGTTTGAGACCATTACTTTGAAGCTGAAAGACGGCTGTTTACAACTCTCATGTCTTTGATATGTGCTAATAATGACCCAAAGGAACACATGAGGTCTTGGCAGTTGTTAATTATGTCAGCTCAATGCCTTAAAGTTACCCTCTCTGTTTTATTAAAGAGCAACGGATTGAAGCAATGTGACAAGGGTTCTGGATATAAAACATGGGTGTTGTCTTTGAGAGGGAGTAAGTCTGGATAATCAGGAAGCAAAGCATTTTATTTGTTAAAAAAAAAAAAAAGAAAAAAAGAAATTGACCCAATATGTTTGAGTTGCTGGTCTTGTCCTACTGGATTCCCTGTGTGTTGATTTGCAAATCGGTTAAAATATTACAGGCTAAAAATGATAGTAAATTTTGATGACACTAGGAAGACAATAACAATTTTGAATGCAAATGAATGCAAAGCAATGCAGGGATACCACCCTCTACCCATTATTAGTTTACCCCAAAAAATCCAAATTCTGTCATAAAACTGTAGGAAGCAGACATTTGATTTTAATTAATTAACCCAGTGTGTTACGGGTACGCCTCAGAGTGAAGTAACATATCTATCATATTCGGCGGCTGTTGCTCAGCAGGTAGAGTTGGACATCTAGTAATGGGATGGTTGCTGGTTTGAATCCCAGCTCCTCCTTGCATGGCAGTCTCTGCCATCAGCGTATGAGTGTGTGTGTGAATGGGTGACTCTGACAAGTGTTGTAAAGCGGCTTTGAGCAGTCAGTAGACTGGAAAAGCGCTATAAAAATACAGGTCCATTTACATTTACCATATCTATACAACATGAAACAAATGCCAAAACTGAAAAGATTTGTATAATATAAAAGATAAAAGCCATCACATGAGTAGTTTGATTTGTTTGGTTTTTGTCCTGTGTTACAACAGAGCCTGAACGCTCAGAAGAAAATAACTGTTGACATTTACAGGTAAGATGGCAGTTGGTTTTCCGCCCACACATTATGTTTACTGAAGCACATTTGTGGTCACAGTAGGTCAACAGAAAAAATACACCAACAAGTGGAAAGATAAATGTAATAAAAGCACAGGTGGAGGGTTTTGTCTTTGTAAGTGTCACAGTATGTTTACATTTTTTAGTTTGTTACTTACAGTCCAAAAAACTAAAATGAATGAATCAATGAATCCCTGTACATTAAAATTGTTATCATCTCTGAATAGCAGGTTTTTTATTACCATAGATTCTAGTGCAAATCAGCCTGATTAGAGTCTCTTGAGTCAAGTTACATTATGTGAGTGTAATGAAGTGATCGAACTCTTTCTTTTCTGTTTTTCAACACATTAACATTTCCAACAAAAACCTTGAAACAAGTGAAATGTTCTTGGAAGCAGACGTCATCGCTGACGTTCATCTGCATATTGTTATTACTTGAAGATTTGATCAAGAGTGAGTGATACTTAAAAATTAAAGCTTGGGCATTTAGGCTGTGAAAACGGTCAAATGGCAAAAGACAGCTACTCTCAAAAACACTGTAATCAGCCCTCAAAACTGGTGTCAGTTAAGCTTTAATAATGGGGAGATAGGAGGTTAATTGGGCTCTTATCGCATGCTAAATGGCCTTGTCTATGGCAAGCTACAGGCAAAAAGAACAAAAGCCCCGGCAAAGTAAATTGTAGGGGAGCCATCTCCATGGTTACAGCTTTGGTACATTACTGTTCATGTCTCCAGGGCGTGAGTGAGGGTGGGGTGGGTTTGTTGAGGGGGTGAAGGAGGGGTAGAGAGAGAGAAAGAGAGATATTGTGTGTTAATTATAGCACTGTTAATAACAGCAGGCTATGTGATTCTAGTGAGGACTTGGAGTGCTGAAAAACCCACGCACGAGAAGAGACAGGATGCGCGTAATAACACAAACGCTGTCGAAAGTCGTAGACAAAGATTTACACACACACACACACACACACACACACACACACACACACACACACACACACAACACACTCACGCAAACACACAACCACGCAAACACAGACACACACATACTACACACAAGCCCAAATACCAGACTTGGCAGACTTTCCTTTCCCTTATTAAACTGTGAGTTCTGCTTTTGGAGAGAATAAAATGAGGTGATCTGATTTGCCGTGATTGACACCGACAACAAAACTTGTACATTAAAATGTCCTGACAAACCCCTCTGCTGTGTGTATATTGTTCTTCTGAACAAAATCAACTACAAAAATGAAGTGACCAGGGTGATTTAGAGGGCTGAACTGTGACTTTTGCTTGTGATTGTACCTTAATTCTATGAAAGAAGGTCCCTGTCACATGTCAACAGCGCTACTGATGTCACAATTACAAATCAGAATTTTGACACAGTAAATCACACAAAGCCACAGACCTCACTTCCCCTTCACTTCTATATTTACAGTACATATTTCAAAACTGATAGCAAACATCACTGATATGTTTCCGACCCACTCACTGCCAGCTGTCTTTCACATTTGCATGTTTTACCTGGTTTGATCCACACACTTATGGTAATACTATACATTTACATGTCTGCACTTGCTATGAGCGGAGTTGGAGATGCATCACATTTGCACTTTTTGCTGATGCAGTAAAATGTGAGTGTCGTCAGATATAAATGTTTAAAGAGTTTCCTCTCAAATATCATGGGCCGGATTTATATACATGAATGAACATTTGCACTTCACGTTTCATTTATGTGCAAAAAAACACTTCAAGCCAAGGGAATGAAATGAAAATTAAAAGAAACATTTTCATTTATCTAAAAAGAAAAACTTCAGGCGGGATCTATCGAGGCTAATTTTTCCAGAAAAATACAAACACAGATTATATATTCATAATGATATAATAAAAAATAATGCTTAAAGCATTATTTTATGCATAAAAAATAATGCTTAAAGCATTAATGCTTAATGCTTAAAGCATTATTTTTTATTAGCCAGTTGAGTCCAAAGATTCAGGTGAGACACTTTAAAACGCTGCAGGAGAAATCTGCTGCAGTTTGAACGTCACCTGTTTCAACAGCCAATCGGCAGCTCTTAAAGAGGTCAGCTGGTCATTTACAAACTGTCTGCTGGTTAAAATGGCAGAGGTTTGTACAGAGAACAAAAACACAACCTACCCTAATTATATCCTGAGTTGATATACAATGGCCTAATCCCATCCTCGTCTTTGAACAACCCATAAATGCAAGACAATTCCAGAAAAGCCTCTGCTGAGTCTGAATATAATCAACACGTCTTACCTGCAGTAACAGCGTGAGCACCAGTTAATTCCCCATTGAAGCCATTCTCCCTGGCGGAGTAGGGTGTCGTAGCCATGTGGGTGGCACCAGGCTGGCAGGTCCTGTACGCGGAGTTATTGTAGCCATTGGCCCCATGGGTGCCTGTGGGTTCCTGCCCCCCTGATGGGTCCCACTGGGGGGCACCGTCTTCTGGCTGTCGACTGTCTGCCATGCTGGTGCAAGCTAGCAGCAGGGGAGGGTGGGCAAGGGACGGGGTCTCTCCTTTTACGCTAGGAGACAAGAAGGGAGGGGGGATGGAGGAGAATAGTCAAAACTGTGTGTTATTAACTGCAACGTTAGCAGTGTTTTATAAAGGAGAAGGAACAGTGCACAGACCAGAGGAGGCTCTAGGACACGCTGCATCAGTCACATTCACAAATCTCTTTTTGTCAGTCATAATCCCTGCTGCAGCTCCACTGAGCTTCACTGTCAACACCTCTGACGGTGCGTCCGTGCTTATGTGAGTCTATGTGTAGGTGTTAGTGTGAAATAGTGTCCTTGGATGTTAGCAGGCAGGTGACGGCCACTGGATTAGACCCTATTGATTTGTGTGCGTGTAATGACTCATACAGCCTGCGGCCCAGGTGGTGACCACAACTGGCTGAAAAATGTACAGAGCAGACCTTGTGTGACTCATGCAGGGCTGAGGGGATATAAGGTGGGCTCTGATCAATCTGACATGGTCCAGACCAACGTTAGAGAAATTGTTTGAATCAGACTGAATCTAATTTCATCTGATGATTCAACAGCAATTAATCGGGGGGGAATAATGAAACACTTCAAAACACTTTAAATTGAGAGACTGTGATGTGTAGAACAGGTATTTTGACCAGAAACTTCCAACAAACCACCGTCTGGCTTACATGTGTTTGAAATCCCATGCTGAGGACAGATGATTGATCAGCACAGTGTGCAGAGGAGATCAAGCAGAAGCAAAAGGGGAAAATATTGATCAACCCATATAATCGCCTGAGGCAGGGACAGTCAGTAAGATTCAATGATCTCTTGGACGATATCGAGCAGAAGGTGGGGGAAGCAGATGAATGGGTTTGATGTAGCTTAAGATCAATACACAAGAAGGCTATGCTCCTCTTCTCTGGATAATTAGGTTACTGAGTCTGTTGACCATTTTGATTTTATTTTTTTTCTATTTGTCACCTTTTTTTTCTAAATATCAGCACAGTGTTTCTTTTAGACAGTTTCAGTCCTAAATAAAAACACCAATATTCACATTTAAATTGATGTGGACAAGAGAAGAAGACAACTGTCAAACAAAAAAAGCAAAAAAAAAAACAAGGAATTCATGGTTTGTGCCTGGTGGTACTTTAAGCCTCTGCTGAGCAGCCTGTGTAGTTGTGCATAAGGGGATGTGTGAAGGAGCAATTTGTCATTTAGCTCTGCAGTCCATAGAGACTCAAGAGACTGAGGGGAAGTCTGCCGGAGAAAACAGGAGTCAATAACTGCAGCTTGGGACCGACGTAATGCTACAGTGAGCACTAGTCACCGTGATACATCCAGTGCTACTGCTCATTGTCTTCACACTGAGAGAGTACAACAGAATGAAAGAGATGACAAGTCACGTTTGCAGACTCCCTCCTTCACTCTCTGACGTGTCATCTGTTGTTTTCCCAGAAGTTATAGCAACAGGCGACTAAATTAAACACAGTGTTACTCTGAATGAAATTATTGTTTCTCTGTGTTTAATGGAATAATTTGTGACACCAAAAAATATAACAATAGTTTGGTGTGTTTTTGACACATCAAGGATCCACACCATCTTTCTTTGTTCATTGTTCCCACTGAGGACAGAACATCTGTCAACAGCAGTGTCTTTTTTCAGAGCGCTCCGAATTTTTGTATGGCCATCTCTAACTCTTATAAATGAACATCTCTGAACTTTTCTAGGAAGGTGCTGGTGCCGTTTCTCTTTTTCAGACAACCATATCATATTTTAGACCTGGTGAGATTTGTCACCCCTCACCCTGGAGAGCGTGTTAGCGTTAACCAACGTGCTGTGTTATTGGTCTCAACCCGGCAGTCCCAAGCACAATGCCAGCACTTTTCTGCTTGAAGGAAATGTTATGTGGACACGAGTCCTAATGCAGGACAGCTACACTTTATGGTGTCAGTGATGGGCTACATGAGCTCAACTGACAGATCTGTGGGGTTACATCACACAAAAACCTTGAGAGCCACTGGAACGGAATACCACAAAGACAGAGCACAGAAACGCAGAATGGCATTAGAACAGAATAGAACAGAGTAGAATATGTGACGGCTGTAAGCCCATGCAGCCTAAATGGATCAGAGTCAGGAGTCAATGGAACTTTGCATGACTCAGCTCTGAGGGGAACATCAATGTGAATGAGGCCTCTACAGAGACTCCACAGCACAAAACAGCTCAAAATGTCCACTCTGTTTATGTCCAAAAATCATAGCAGTATATTTTGCATCTCCCCTTAACTGTCACTATCCATTCTGTCGCTTATTCAACCTCTGAGTCCCTGCTCGAGTCTCCCTCGAAGAGCACTCTCAATATTAAAAGAGCCATAAAATACCGAGATGAGACTGCTGTCCTGATGCTATATGTCTCAGTGCCGGCGGTCTGATGGTGAAGGTCACTTTGAGTTCTATGGCTTATTTCCAGACCCACCAGGATGATCCTGATGGTGGCCAGGCTCAGAGTGTCAGTGGTGGTCCATGAGGAGGGAGGGGGGAAGTGTGGCCTGGCTTCCCGGAGGCCTGTTGAGCTGCTGATGGCAGCGCTTAATGTATGGTCTGTATGTCTGTGAGTAAAAGTGTGCATGTGTAAATGAAACAGCACCACCTGCTGGGCTAAATAAGACCAATGGGACTGAAATCAAGCCCTTCTGAAAAGTCGGTTTAGAGATTAGAGAGACGTTATGCAACATTATCACATAAAACTACGCCTTTCTCATCAGCCTGAAACACAAAAGAGCTGCAATGCAGTACAGTAGCTACTAATTAACATGCAATGCACTTACTGTATATTCAGAAATAGAATACTGGTTTAGGATATGATGTAAAAATAAAAAAGGATGAACAGAGTCTTAAGTATGACACAGAGCAGTGGAAAAGGAGACTGAAAGAAGAGTCTTATCAAGATGAGTTTAGAGAGGAAATGATGGAGACAAGTGAAGAGCAGAAAATTGCAGATCTCTAGATACCAGACAATATAGTATATCGTCCAGATAATATACTGTCCTCAAGGCATTGTGTCAGGTGAGGACTGAGACTGTATGAGATGGTGATATGATACAGTTAGACGTCCGATGTCTCAGTGGACAGCAGGTCTGTTGCACTTGGCAAAAAGCCTGTGGCACTTTGCCAGATAGAGGGATGGTTGACGCTGATACGCCTTCTCTCTGTGCCAGAGAAGAATGGAGTTGAATAGTGAGCAGACGAGCAGAGCTGGAAACTACTGGAGGTGCTGGATAGTAACTTGTATCTCAGGAGGGTACTTAAGTAGAGCGCTACATTTCTAAATATGCCACTCTAGAAGAAAAATAAATCATGATATCAAGCTTGCTAGTAGACTGAAATCAACTTTCTGTGTGTTATCTTCTCTGATATATATTTTTCTACTAGTTGATATGATTGATATGCATTTTATGACGAAACATATGTACATATGTGCTATACATATTGATGATATCCTATGGAATCATATACATTCTGTATTTAGTCTTTTGAGGAAATGTGAACAGAGCAGCCTGGTTTTGTATTCTGATATAATTATTATTTTATGTATCTCATTATCTGATATAAAATGGTAATGAAACTTTATAGTTTTGTACAGAGTAGCTGTCATGGCTATTGCCTGTTATTTGCTGCTTTATTTAAGAGCATCTGTATTGAGGAATGTGACTTTGTTGGATTATCTGCTGATCAGCACCTGATTATTATAAGAAACGCTTGTTTATTAAGCACAGAGTGAATCTAGTCAAGCTACACACAAAAACCCATAGTTAGTTCCTTCTTGTTTTAATATTGTAACTGATAATAAAATAGTGTCAATTGTTTCCTGGTGTGCGCCTGAATATTGATTTTTTGATCTACTGTGATTTGCCCTTTTCTGGCTACACCCAGAAGAGAATCCCCGCTGCACATGGGACATCTCCCAGGTTTTTTTGGTGCAACGCCATGTACACAAGTTTGTGTAACAACTGAAACTCTCATTGTGTTGTTTAATGACAAATAAATTACCTTGTTATAACAGCTGAGTGGTATAGATATGATATTAAAAAAAATCTATATAATATGTTAATAATCTTTCCAAATGTGCAATGATGCTGGTTATATGTTTTTCCCACTACGCTACACAGCGTTTTCAACTGCAGCTAATCAAACTGGTTGCTTGGCAACATGCACAGATGTATAGGCACAAATACTGACTATTGGTTCTACGTTACAGTTCACATCAACAATTTACATTTGTTTTTTCTATTGACAAACAGTGCTTGCACGTCTCTACAGTTTGAGCCTGTTTCAAGTCCTGAAAGTGTTACGAATGCACAGAAGGCTGAGTGTACAGGTTCAACATCTCTGCTCCTTTCACCTACTGCACACTGATAAACACATCCTTTCACAGGGATGAATCAGCAGTGACAAGTTGCATTTCCGAACACAGGGTCGAGTTGAGGCGATAGAAATAATCCGGTGAACATGCTGCATTATTTACCATTATGCAAGGCTCAAGTGCAGAATTACTGGAAGTAGACTTGTATTTTTTTTCCACCATGTCCTCAGAATACATCACCCCTGAATCTGTCTGGCTAAAAACTGCAAATATTGATAAAAAAATGAAGTGAAAGAGCATGATTACGTTTTTGATTAAATCTTTTAAACCCGTGTCCACGTAACTTTTCTACTTAAGCACTAGAGTCCTTTTTCAGAGCCACTCCCAGTGTTTCTATTTGAAAATCTTTTCTTTTTGGTTACCCAGAAAATGTAGGAGAAGCTTGTTGGCTGGCTGTGTCTGTCAATCTTGAGCTTTCGCGCACATAAACTTTCATAACAAGGACAGAAAAGTACATTTGTGGAGGCAGATTGTCCAAACACTGAATGTGTCTGCTGAGTGTTTTGCTTTTATCACACTATGTGGTCAGCCCTCTGTTACTGTGGCGTTAATGTCAATCATAACCAACATGCAAGTTTTTTTTTTTCTCACTGCAGAAGTGCTTAAACCCAAGTGCTCCCCGGCAAACCAGCAGCACTTATTTACTTGAAAGAACCTTTATAGGGACACAGGAATGAAGCGTTCTACTGTACATCAAACTTAGTAACCCCTCACAGTTTACCAGTTTTGTTGATGATGATTTTCATTTACACTGAAAATTTGAGAAGAACATCTTTAGTATGAGATCCTGTTGTTTGCCAAGAACAAAGTTCTCCATGTGGCATCCAACATGTTGAAGAAAACAGAAAGTACACCTGTAGTTTGTGTCAGTACAGGTCTTGTATGAGTCATTTCTGACATTAAAATATTTTGAAAACCATAAAAAGAATAAAGCCATGAAATACTTGGGGGAAGTACTTTTTTTTTATAACTGACTTTTAGGTTCAATACATTCAATTACAGATGTCAGGATATCAATGTTTTACTTCAAAATAAATGTGGCAAAACTAATGTCTATAGAAATTTGAAAATTATATATATTAGCTGTCAGTTTCACCTTTGGCTTTGTTTACTATGTTTTGTCTCTTCTTTGGCAAATTAATTACGCTCAAAAGGAGCAAATAAAGAGCAGTTACAATTAATGTCTGGTAAAAATGCATCGTTGCTGGATTATTAATACTAATCACAGTTTTCGTGAATATCATGATTTCACAACACCCCCAATTGTCATGTCTGATGTTGAAGTTCTCCAAGACTATTCAGATCGTATTAGAAAAACAATTATCCAATGTGTTATGTTAGCAATTACTAAAAATGGCCATTTATCTGCACTCAATGACTGACTATATTTCAAAGTAAGACATAAACCTTTCTGTTCACATTCCAATTAATCCACACTTTTTTACTCAAGTCGCCCAGTATTATTGCAGCATTTTATTGATGTCCACTGAGCTGCTTTACAAGAACAGTACAGGGTTTAGTGCCTTGGCGAAGGCCACCTTGACAGTAATTGTGAAGGACATGACAAAAAGTACGACTCCATCGCTTTTGCTCAACGGCCTTCTTCCCTCCCCAGTGAGGCACAATCTGTAGAAAATAACTGATGTTCAGTCGAAAAAACAAGATAAACAGGCAAGGACACACAAGTAGGGTCAAAACAGACCACACACACACAAACACAGAGAGAGAGAGAGAGAGAGAGAGAGAGCGAGGGAGCGAGAGAGAGAGAGAGAGAGAGAGAGACAAACTTGCTTCACGTAGCCATTTCAGTGGCCTCAAAATAGCAGGTGGGCTGTCTGGCTGAAACATAAAGTCCATTAAGAGATGGGACAGTAAAGTTTTAAATTTTCATTTGTTACTTTAATGCTTGTCTCTTGTCACATAGCAAGAGGAGCTTGATAAAGTAGATCTTTATGTTGTTTTAGTGCCAGGTAAGGTGGACACAGAAAAAATTAAATAATGCATCTGTTCAATTCAGGTGTACTGACTGCAGACTGAGAGAAGCTGACGTGTCGGGTTTCTTTACCCAGAAGTTACAGCTCACTGACTAAATACTGTTAATTGTGTTGTATCATTCCCACTGAGTGCTGTTTTGGGAGTTTTTATAGACTAACATGAATTATCTTAGCTCAACAAATTATCGAGCAAGAGATTGCAGATATCAGCGAATAGAGGGCTAATTACAGGCTGTTCCTCCAGAGCATCTCCTCACCAACAAAAATAGTGATTAGCAAAGCAAAATCAAGCGATGGCATCACGCGGCAATCATAAGTTTTGCAAAGATTAACCAGCTAGCGGTGAGAATATTCTGTTCTATGTTCATTCATTTCAAGACAAATGTTCCCTTGTCAGTTCGAGCATGTATCAGAATGTGTGTCCATCTTAAAACGATGAAGCAGGACTGATAAACTGTGAATGCATCAGCCATGAAAATTCTGCTCAGACAAGGTAATCACCAAGTTAATTAAGTCGTCCATTTGTCATTTCCATGCCTCTTATCAGCTTCTTCTTCTCTTCTTTTGTCTGACTTCTTAGCATCACCTATAAATCTTCCTCCCACCCGTTATTTCCTCTTCCCTCTTCACCTTCCTCCACCTCCTCCCATCACTGTTCCTCCTCCTACTCACTCCTCCTCCTCCTCCTCCGCTTCTCGTCAGGCTTCATCTCCCTCCTCACTCTGCTCTCTCTCTCTCTCTCTCTCTCTCTCTCCTCATCTCCCTCCTACGATCTGAGCACTTTCACGCGCCACCATCTCACTCTGTGTGTGTGGGGTTGTGTGTGTGTGCGTGCATGTGTGTGAGTCACACAGATGCTGCATTGCAGGGCTCTCCTCACAGGGCCGTCTCACTGCAGGAGCCAGAGAGCATGGAGAGGAGCTTTGGGGTGCAAGATGTAGCTGTCCTGCGTGTGTTTGTATGTGTGTGTTAACTGTACATATATGGTACGTATGATTGCTTGAAGTTGCACGCGTACAGATCTTTGAAAGCAAGCTCATGCGTAAATTTAAAATAATAGTTTTTTGGACATAAGCAAACAAGATCATTGGTAAATAAAAAAGTTAACTAGAGGGACTTTAGCTTAGAATGGGAATTATTCAAGTTTATGAACAAAATTTAGTTCTATTTCAGTTGGCTGCTTGGCAATAACAGGCTGGCACATTTCTAGTAAAATGTCATTTTTATACTTTTTTTTCATTTTTGTCTGGATTGATAACCACCAGAATAATGTTAGCTAAGTATGTTAAAAATGCTTCTTTGTGTTAAACTTTAATATTTGTTTGGGTTTCATTTTCTTATTCTATCTTGTCACAACACTGTGCTTAAAGTCTGGTCAGGGTTAGGCACAATACCACTTGGCTTTGGTTAGGTGAGGTCTCCACAAAACATCCTGTTTTGTTGCCACAAACATCGCTGGAGATGGCCCAACTTTCCTTCCAACTCCCGATGTTACAGTAAATCTTTCTGTGCACATATCAATCAGATACATAGCCTATAATACATAAAAACTTGGCCATAGCTGTGGTTTATAAAATATTAACTGCTAACATTTTAGGTTGGTGACTGGGCTGGTGGATAAAAATGTCATGCTAAGCTACAAAAACCAGCTGCTGGCTCCAGCTACATATGTACCATACAGATATGTGGTGTCAGACATCCAACTCTCAGCAAGAAAGCAAATACCAGATTTCCCAAATGGTCAAACTATTCACTATTAATGTTTTATTCCATGTTATGCATTTTTCTGTCTTGTTAGAAAGCTCTTGTTAGCCCTGAGGCTGGTTTTCCTGGCGCAAGAGAAACTAGAGTTTCTTGCAAATAACCAAGCTAAAGTAGTTCAGGGTCAGGTAATTTTATCCACAACAGCTGGATCAAATCCCTCCCTATATGGCGCTCGAATGTCCTTTACATACTGTATGTACAGGCTCCACACTAAATTCTATCTAACAGGGTAAGAATCGTCCAGTTATTTTTGTCTAGTTTCTATTCATTGTCGTTTTCTAAAATCTGAAATGAAACCCACCTCATGCATGCTTTAAGATGTGGTTAAAGGAAGACCTCATTAAAATCAGCTGTCAGAGGAGAGTTGTAGCAGAGGTGTACAGTAAACGCAGCTTCAAAGGCTTTTCATCTCAGAAATATGTGCACTTGTTATGTTTTTCAGGATGAGGGTAAGAAGATGTTGAAAAGCATTAAAAAAAACACATCTTAGTAGCTTCAATCCAGGCATTATGTAATTAGCGGTCGAAAGGGCCTTTGAATACCTGATGTACATAACCAGGTACAGATGCGGTAAAAGACAAGTTTCCATTTCACACATAACAATGTATTGGTCATTTGTTCAAACATTAAAAAAAAAGTATATATTTGAATTTCACCAAAAAGAGTGCAGTTGTGTGAATCATGACTGCTGTCCTTTGAAGCAGCAGTGGAAGCACTGTCATGTGAAGTATAAGCAGAAGAGGGAGGTCGAGTTGGTTGGACATACAAATTGGCACCAGTTGTAGTTGCCTAAACTCAATCTATAACCTGGTGTAATGTCGAACATAAGCTGCCCAATAGCACTGCCAGTTTATAGTTGACTAAACTGTTAATCAATAAGAAGAGTCTTAGTTGGCCAAGTTTTCATTTGTGGCTAAGTTCCAGAAAAAAAAAAGCAAAATCCAAAATACACACTCACACGACATTCAGGAGCTGTGGCTTGCCATCAGGACCAGAACCAAAGTATAACAGGGACATCTGCAACATGGACCTCTTCTCCTGTAACATTGCTAACTGTAGACTGTAGCTGCTGGTTAGCTCTGATAGCCGTGCAGCTAACCCAGTGGAGTGTTAGTAGCATACAAGGACGTTTTGAGGAAGCAGAGCTGGAGTGAGTGGGCAATGAAACCTGGCCAACAGGCAAGTTTGATGACAGAATATATTAATTAATATCAGGGTGATTTATAACTGTTAGGACTTTGACCAAGGGGGTAAAAAAGATGGAAGGCAGGGAGGGGAGAGGTGTGAAGATTTAACTTTTGCCTAAAAGTGAATGGAAACACAAATAACTAAAAAGAAATGAAGACATTCAGCACATAAATAAAGATGTACATTGACTATTATACCTAAACATCCACTGAAGCTTCTGGTCCAAGAGACGAAAGATGCTGATACACGAAAACATCAGATGTGTGTGGTGCATTGAGGAGACTGTGACTTCAACGATAGTTTAATTTCACCTGCTCAAAGCATCAGCGCCACCTCCTGTTCCTCTCAATGAACCAACTCTTATAATTCACATAACACTAGTGGAGATGCTTTATGTGTGAAGTAAAAATATCAGGGACGAAATGAAGCGACGCCTGTGAACTAGTTCAGGCAGTCGACTCGAGCTGCGCTGCTATTCACACGAGCGACATGCCTCACTCTCCAACAATCATCCACCAAACACATCCTGCCACTTTGGCTGCAAATATTTTCCATCTCTCCCTCTGCCCTGTCAAGGCCACTGCTGCCCTGCCTGTGTTTTCAGCCCTTGCACAACCCAAACATCCACCCGTCTGGTTACGGAATTTAAGATATCTGCTCATCAGTCCCCCGTTTCTTTGCGTAAACATATCACAACTATCTCAAACTCTAACTATGTTCTGCTGCTGTAAGAAACATTTAAAACCTGGGTTGTCTGACCATTATTATACTGAAAGTATAAAATAACAGACTGGCATTTTCAGCCAGAGAAGTTTAATCTTTCAGTATAGCAGCGCCGTTAAAATAACTGACAGCAAATCAATTATTTGTAATGAAACCAGCCACTTTAGACTGGAACATCCCTCTTCACCAGACCTTTTGACAATGCTGGTGATGATGTCTTTCATGTTTTTGACGAAAACAATGTATATAAATCAGGACTAAATGCACAAGTTGCTTAAGTTGCACAGATTTCTAAAAAGGCTGTCTTTTTGGACATGTTTTCAATCTAGTGTGCTGTTTCTGCCCAGTCTATTCAGAAAATAATAGCAAAAAGAAAACCAGATCCTGACCCTCACAATTACACACATATACAGACGACGGCAGGCACACGTAAAAACACTCTCATCCACCAATCCATCAGCAACCTACATTTGTACAAGTGCGGAAAACAAAAGAGGAGCCATGAAAGCGTGACTGCCTTTCAGAGGGCCTTGGTGCTGATCGTCTCACTAAAGCAGCTCTTCTCTTCCCACTCAGTACCAACTTCCCACTCACAGCTCCTAGCAGCCTGCACTCACATGTACATCCACCCACACGGCCATTTCATCTGCGGAGGTAACGGGCATTCTTTCTGTCTCTCTCCATCTCTTGTTGTAAATGTTTCTTTTTCTCTCTCTGACAGGTATTCAGCACATCTTGAATGTTTAGGGCTGATGAATGTGGGACAGAAAAAAGGTTTATTATAATGATACTGTGCGAGGTTATGGCTTTGCTTTGGCTTCATTCATTCGTGAATGGCAAGCTGCTACAGCACACCTGGTGCACAATAATGCTTTATTTCTCATCATTAAATTTCCAGCAATGATTAAAAGGCCTCTATGGTGAAACTAGGAGCCTGGCCAGAACTACAGTCATGTCCTTACAGTCCGGGTAGTTTATGAGCTTGAGGAGGTATAGGCTGTATACTTGCATTAGTTTAGGTTTTGTTTAGTTAACCTTGCAGAGGGAGGGAGATAGCTCATACAACACCAAAGTAAAAGGTTACAATTATTCTTCCTCAAGATGCATTGCTAAACAGCTTGGGTTGTTACTGTTAACTTGACAATTAGGAATCATACATAAGCTCTCCATGACTTCACCCATTGGTTTTGTAGACTCCCGTTTTGAAACTTTGTTCGTCACCACCTTGCGTTCTGGAGCCAGAAGTGACCATATTAGAATGAGACGGTGAGGCTGGGGAAGATATTCTGATTGGATCTGACTGAGAACCCACGGCCATGCTGTCGTAGTGATGTGGCAATCGCAAAGTAGCCATGCCCTAAAGCATAGCCTACTTTAATGTCTATCTGGGACCAAGATTCACAAAATGATCATGACAAAAGACTTTAAACTAATACGTGAGACCATAAATAATTTGGAAACTGTTTGCTGAGGTAATAAACCATGAAAGAAGTAGGGTCATTTTCTCATAAGTTTGCAAACAATTAGCCTTCTTTTTGAAACCAGTTTATTTGCCTCTGACTGGCCATTAGAGAGAATGCATGTGATCACTGTATAAATCATATAGAGCAAAATCAGTTCCAAAATCAAACTATAATGCAGCCCCCAAATTCTTACCTGGTTGGGTGGCCTGGGACCAGATGATGAGTCAAACTGGATGCAAAAACTCTGCCTTGTCTCCAAATCTCACCAGGCCGACGTCAAGATTGACAGAGGACAACTGAAAGCCAAGGGACAGTCTTCTTGTCACACCTGCAGATTGTGAAAAAAAAAGAAAAAAAGAAGTTTTCTATGTCAAGTTTTGATTTCTCAGTTTCTCATGTAGATGATCTGCATTAGTCTGGAGATTAGAAACAACATTTTTCTTGTGATGAAAACTTCTGTTAACTTCTGTAAAGTATTTAGTGATCCATGTGAAACTGGAATGAGTTTAAAGCAGCAAATTTGAATGGTATGCAGAAACGTTAATTGACAACTCTTTATTCTAGCGATTGGGCTGAGGTGTTATCACTTTACAGGCTTCAAACAAAGGACTGCAGTTGTAAAAACTGCCACGTTTACAGAAATGTTGAATATTGTGTGTTGTTCTTCTAAATGAATAAATGAAATAAAACACAGTGTGATTCAACAGCCTCCAAAAATGACCAGGACATTACACCCAAACCCATCTGTGTGTATCTAATATATTGGAACTAGCATATAAATGGCCATAATAACCAATCATCTGTTGTAGAGATAATTTGCATTTACACTCCTACAGTTTGATAAAAAACATTTGTTGTTTGTGTACTGAACCCAGATGGATGGACGGTGATCAAAGAGATGGGCACATACAAATGACTAAATATGACAGAACAACGCCACTTAAAATGTACTTTATTTAACAACAAGTGTTACAAATCCACCAAAAAAAGTCAACTGGACACGTCAGTTACAAAATAGCAAAAATGTATTTAATGCTTACGCTTTTTTTTTTCTTAACTTTTTGTCACAGAATCTATATTTCCTTGTTTCAAAAAAGCATTTACATGTTTGACAAAGGTATTTTATGACTGCTGAGCTTAACTTAATATTAGAAGCACCTGCAGGTACAAAATGGTGAATACCTGGAGATTACAGCACTTGTCCTACTTGCATTCAAGAGAATGTTTTCCCTTCAGCGCTGATGGCTGCAGGTTGATCAGAACATTCTTCTTAATTCAAAATATTTTGAGTGCATAAGAGATGAAGGTGTCACTCGCTTGCCAATATGTAAAACAATAACAGCCATACACAACAGAAATCAAACGAGGGCTTTTAAGCAAATTAGTTTCAGGCATCTTAACATTTCAATTAGTAGAACTGGTTAGAAACACTTCTGTTGTTTAAAGGATTTCCTCAGGAGAGTCCAAAAAGTATTTTTTTTATATATCATCTCTACCTTTGCCAAAAGGCGTAATCCAATTTTCCTCAAGCCATTTCAATGACAACAAGAAAAATATAGTCTATTTGAGTAGTTGTCCTTAGCATGTATGCAGACTCAAATTTCTCTTTTCATTTCTAAGGTATTTTGTCCAAAGCAATCAGCTAATGCATGGACTCTTGGTTTGGATGGTGACTGTAGCGCCTAAAGTATAATGTAATGGCAGAGAGACAACTTGTCTGAGATAAACAAGACAACAAACAATTATTTCATTAATCCATGATGACAAACAGTCTGTGTAACAACATTCATCAAAGCTTTATATTTAGTGATTAAGGTTTTGTACATCTTAATAGTGAAATCTAAGGAATGATTTGACACATCTGGATACATTTTCTTGTGAAGACACCAGCCTAATATTTGCTCTGTAAAGCACAAGGCTACAGCTAGCAGCTTATCCGCTTAGTTAGGCATAAAGACAGCCTGGCTCTGGATATAGTAAAAAGAAAACAAAATCAGGCTACTCACACGTCCGAAGCTTTGTCCCATTACATTACTTTCTTACGGATTAAACACATGAGAAATATTTCTGAAAATAATGAGTTAATTGATGAATTTTGAAGGTCCTAAAGATCAGATTTTTCTCTGACCTTGGATGAGACCAGGCTAGCTGTTTCCACCTGCCCCCAGTCATTAAGCTAAGCTTACTCGCCCCTCCCTTTCCTGCAGGCTCTAGTTTTAACTAAATCAACACACATGGAGGTGGTATCAATCTTCTCATCCAATGCTTGAAAAGAAAAACCTCCCTCTAAATGTGTATGCAGCTTCTAATTCAGTAAAATCAGTCATCTATGAAATGATGATTCTGAAGACAGCTTTATTCCAAACTTTCTCTTTCCAGGACCGCTAATGTAGCTTCCTAGTACCCTGTCAACTGCGACGCCTTATACTGCCACAACTGTCTGCAATACCACTTTACACACACTTACATTTTCCAGCATCTGCTTCCCAAACAAAGACATTTCTAAAGGATAAAAGTCTGTAACACCTCCCATCAAGGTGACTCACTGCCACAAGCATGAAAAACCATTGTACATGTGCCTCGTCCTCGGCTAAAGAAGTGTGCCTGATACCTAAATGTACATTTCATAACAATAACATTTAATACATCTTTATTAGCAGAGTAGTTTGAGTGCTGATGACGGCTGCCGCTTTTCCAGGGGCTCAAAGCTGAGTGAGTCAGCAGCACTGTGAGGCCTTTCCTTTACCATATAACAAAAAGTGGCTTATGCTCTTGTATTCCACTGAATAAAAGAAGAAGTGGGAGCTCTGGAGGAGCGAAGCGAGAAAAAAGATGCCTGCACACTTGATTAAAAAGTGCAGGAGTAGCCTGATAATCAGAATATATAAAACTCTGACAACCTCCTGCAGCAGATTTGTATCCAGCAAAACGTTCTTAATGTTGCAGTGTTCTTGCTCGTTGAAATTCATTCTAACTTATGGAACAAAATGCTCTCAATGCACGTACGTATAGTGACATGTTTGCACGTGCCCATGGCATTTTGACAGCAAATCTTTTCAGGGAAACAGAGCACACAAACATTTTCTTGAAGACCACAAAAAGCCACTCGTAATAAGCCTTTATTCTCTTGTATGTTTTGGACAAACGCTGAGGCTGAAACTAATGATTATTTTGACGGCTTTGAAGCTATTGCCCCTAAAATATAAAAAACAATATCACAATTTCCCAGAGCCCAAAGTGATGCCAGTGAAAGCAGTCGAGAATGTTTCTCAGCAGTTGTAAGTGTGACAATACTGGATACTTTTCATTTCCTGCCTTGATTGTGGTGACAAAACCCTGTTTTTAACGAGACCACCAATTTTGCTACAACTAACACAGGTATTTCAAGCCAAGACATGATGTTTTCATTACCCCGACCCAGTATGTGTCAATCTAACCAAACTGTAAGTGCAGCGTGACATCATGACACTCTCCCATCTGGCTGTCAATTGTCGCTGGAGTGCCGATGCTAAATCCTGGTCGGACCATGAAAAGCGTGAGCTGGATGAGTTGATCAAGTCAGCGCTGGAGGAGAGGAACAGCAGGTTAGCTCACTTTTGTTTACTTCTAGCCTGAAGCCAATTGTAGTCTTCAATAAATGCACAAGCTACCAAATCCTGGAAGCCATAGATGATGAAGCCATGAATAGACACATATCGTTTCAACAAATGCATGGTTTGAGGCAACGGACATTGTGAGTGTTGATTCTAGTGAGTGGGTGCTTGCAAAAAGACTGAAACAATTTACAGATTATCAAAATATTCTGACTGTTGAAGCTCTACTTTTAATACATCAAATCAGTCACTCTGAGAATGTTACGCAAGTTTTTCTATCATCAAGAAACTCATTCTGAAAGTGCATTCTGGGGTTGTATTCAACAGCAAACAGAGAGATCAGAGCGAGTGAACTGAGCCAGCCTGTGGCTAAGTGAGCCAAAGCCTGAGAGCTTAGAAACCAACAACACTGAGAAAAGCAGAAGACACTTTTGTGTTATTTACCTCGGTTAAACAACAGCTGAGGGTCACAAGTGAGTCATGCATCAGACAAGGACCTTGAACAGGTCTGTATGTTCTCTGTGTAAATAGGCAATTTGGTTCCCACACAGAGCATTATACCAGGACACAACACACCTCTGGCACAGAGCACGACTCTGCACCTCATTATGGTACTTTATGGTACTCTATGGTGTGCACAAATCACTTCTTTGTGAGGAGGACAAGTTGTTTCAGGGTAAAATATAGTTATGATTTTTACAGGACTATAAACATACGTGGCATGAAAAGTCATAAAAATGAATCACCCTGCGATTACTGCCAGAAAATTTGCGAACAAATCTGTTTAAAGAGGCTGCGTTAAAGCTCACTGTGAGATGTACCATGCTGCCCTACATGATCAGCCCATGTAACTTCAATTATGTATGGTCAAGAGTTTCCAATAAAAATGCAAATGAAATGCTTTGAAGCGAAATGACTCATAATTAATATAGAGAGAGAGAAAAAATGAGTAAGAAAGACCTTTGATGGACGCCTTCAGATACAGACTGCAGCTGTGGGAACAGAGCAGCCGACAGCAGACAGAAACCAGAAGACGTCTGGTGAAGCTCTGGAGCCATGGCCAGTCTCTGGCAGACACACTTACAAATTTGTCCACGATGTTATGACTTTGAGAAGCATCCCAGGTCTAAATTATACCATGTGACTAGACCTACAGGGTTGTCTTTTTTTTCACTTTTGCACCGATTGCCTGGAGAAGATCTGCCAAGAGCCTCTCTGGAGTTTCCAGGTGGTCAACCATCAACCAGAAAATGCTGCACACCAAAAACATAAAATCTTACCAAGTATGTTTCTCTAAGTTCTCAAAATATGTCATTACACTTAATATAGGACATAATCACAGAGAGAGAAGCATTTTATTGAGATATAGGACTTCTTTTGAGATAATTTTCACTTTTCTAAACTTCTGGTTTAGATTTAAGAATTCTGTCAGTGTTTACTTGAATAGAATACATGGAAAACTTGAGAGGCAGTGCTTCTAATATGCAATGCTTTTGTAAACCATTTATTGTTAAGTTGCATAGTTTACAACACTTTGCAAAATGGTTAAGAAATACAGTGTAATTCATGCTTAAACATTATTTGGACAGCTATTATAATGTTGCAACTTATATACAATTACGATTGCTGACCACATTTGAAGCCAGCATAAGTGAACTGAAGCTACAGGGCTTTTTAAACTATATAAAAACAAACTGTATGCTATACTGTTACAAAATAATGAGAATGGAGAAAATTTGAAATTTCAGCATTGAAAGCATCGACATCTTAACGTTCTCATTTAAATGGCCCCCACCAAAGAGCACAAAACTGCGGTGTCCTGCATACTTGCTATTGTTAGACATACAACCTCCACACTGAGTTATTACTGAAGAGCAATTGCTACTAATACATTTTAACATGTTTTGATTGTGTTAAGTATAATATTTTGGACAGATTTATGCCACTAGAAGGCGTATTGTCACCAAGCAAACCTCCAGCTACTGCAAAAATCATCTTTCATATCTGTATAATGTTACTACCACAGCTTATATCGGCATTGCTCGATTATTTGACAACCATTTCACAAATACAACACTGGAACACACACGCGCGCGGTACACGGACACACAGTGATATAGGGGTACGAGCAGGTTAATGGGGAGTTGGGGTGATAAATGAGAGGCTAATAGAGAAGAATCATCACTTTGTACCGCTTAAACTCCGGGAACATTCTATTGAATACCACAGATTTTTCATTTTAGGTATCACTTACATTTTTAAAATTACCTTTCACAGGCAGTCACATGGGGATGTTCTCGAGTAGCGCGATGTGACTGGGTGGATTAGTGTCTATTGAACTAGAAGTTTAAAACATGCAGTAATCGCTTTCTTTTTCATCTTCAAAGGCATTCTGGATCTCGCTGTATGAAAAAAATAAGAGGCTGAGCGTTTGGTATTCTGGTATTCTTTCACAAATGTGTGTAGGGTTAAACGCAGTGTGACTTCAATCCCGACTGCATGCTTAGATATTAGGGGGTAAGTCGTTTTGCAAGTACAAAATAAATAAGACAACGTTATGCTTAAAGTTTGGCTCGGTTTTGGGCCAAAAAGGTTTCAGGGAACTTGGTGAAACAACAGATGCTATCGCCCCTCTCTAGTTTAATTGCAGTAAACTATTCAACAGCAGAGGTAAAGGCCTTAGCTTGCAGGCCACACATTCATTAATAATTAAATCTTTACATAACCAACTGATTCAGAATCAAACCTTCCAGGAACTCATTTTACAGTATTACTGAATAATCCAATGCTCAAGACTTATTTTGGGTTGAAAGGACTGCAGGAGTCAGCACATACATTTTAACTCCACCCCAGTCCAGTCACATTGCAAATGCATGAGCCACTCGCAGCTCGGCCACTTGAGACACACAAACATGCAGGGACACACGCACACTACCCCCTGCAGACTGCATTAAATATGGACTGACAGGTGGCTGCTGGATGTGCGGTCCCAGGAGACAGAACAAAGCACTTTCATTGTGCGTGTGTGTGCACTTAATCAGTATGTGAGCATGTGTGTGACCTGAAAGCGTGATCTGTGTGTTGGAGGTACAGGGTTACATAAGAAATGAGCAGAAAAGACCTTCACACTGGGGGAGAGAGGATGGCTTAGAAAGATGTGTCCAAGTTTCACTTACTGTGTGTATGTGTGTGTGCGTGTGTGTGCGTGCGTGCGTGCGTGTGTGTGCGGGTACAACAAGAAGAAACAGGTGCTGTTTCACATCTGCCGGCCTGGCTCTACTAGGTTTAACAAGCCGCAGAAGGATTTTAAGTTTTTACCACACCTGGGCTATACCTGCTTGAAGGTGTCTCTTAAACCAAAGACGTACTTGTCCTAATCACCCCTACAAAGTGGCTAATCCGCTAATTCAGTAACAAACATGATTAATTTCCTGTAACTTCGTCACCATAAAAGCCCCCCGTTAGTTCATCATTTAAAGGCTTTTAGCATGAAGCAGCATTAGAGGAAACGTTTTCACCCAGAGTAACTAAACAAGATTTCCGAAACAGCTGAAAACGAGCATGACAGATCATAACAGATCTTTAAAGGTACAAACACGATGAGAGAAACTTTTGTTAGCAGCTACAAAGGTATTGAGAGCTGAACACACAGACTTTCTCTTAGGTTTCCTGCACAGACATGAGTTGAGTATTGATTTGCAACACACAATTATTTGAGGGGGAAAACAGGTGCTTCATATGGGGCGATTGCAGTCATGAGACAAAACCGCAGCTCGCATGGAGGCGACAGTGGTACTAACAGTAATACAACTGGGACACGCTGGGAGGGGAGGAAGTTGAAAAGTCGTCTATTTCAACTTCAAATAAACTGAATCTTATTAAGTTCAGAGTTTCATGACAATGATTGGAAAAGATCTGATCTGATCTGTTACTGACCCTGTCGGGGGGGGGCATATCTCAAGAATTCATCCTTTGAACCAACTGCACGCCACTCTACCCAAGACTGTTTACAAGTACATACCAAGAGTTTACAGATAGGATGCTTTGAGCTCACTGAGTGCCAGTCTACAAGAAGCTAAGCTCTTTTTGGACTCGTAAGGATATAAAGAAGCTTTTCTAAGACTTTCAGGTATAAACTCTTGCTTTCTGGCATTTTGAGAAAGAAATCATGTTGCACCCGTCACTGTTTGGAGGGAGCATTGTTTCCAACACAGTCATACCCACGAAGCTCTCGACTGAGACAAAGAAAGATATCTGTGAATGCTGAAGGCAGAATAAACCTGCTCTAATGTGTATGCATTTCATTATAGTTCTAGTTAATATGTATGAGCGCCTTGACAACAAAAGAGAGCAAAGGACAGTCGGGCAGCTGAGCGAGCTGAAAATGAAACGAGAGACAAAGAGATGAAAGGAGATGCAGAGGAGAGGTGGTCAAGAAGGGAGACAGAAGGGAAGAAAATGAAAGTCTAGCCGGAGGAGTGGGGGGAGTCTGGGCCATTACATCACTGCTGCAGTGGCTGACATTACTAACACTCTCTCTCTCTTCCTCCCTGTCTACAGTCTCCAACATAGTCTTTACTGTATCACTCCAACTGTATTACCTTGACTATAAATGTGACATATTGTGTACAAGGCATATTTACAATTTCAAATGTTACATTTAAACCTCAAACAGGATGGAAGTCATACACGGTGAAACCTGAAGAGGACCTCGCACACAGAACTGACCTCAATAACTAAATATTAGTTAAATCACTAAAACCTACAAGATATTCAATGAGCCCTCACATGAATATTAAAAGGATGTTACAGGAGGTTTGAATGATAAATTAAGTGAACTCCACTGAACTTCTTTATTTTAATAATTCAGAACTTGTTGATAGCATTTCTCACCCTCACAGAGCTTACATTTTTAATGCGGTCATGCTGAATAATAAAACACATCCCTTGACACTTTCATGACACTGAAAATATACTAATCAATAACAAATGTCACATTTAGGCTTTTTTTTCAGAAGCAAACTCATTTGGTTCAATAAACCACTGAACACCGAAAGGGAAGAGGGTTCCTTATTTTTAAGAGAAAATGGTTCTCCAAATACTTATGTCTTTTAACATCTTACAATTAGCTTTGCACCTTTCATCACATGAAACTAGGGGCCATATATTGTGTGCACCAATTTTCACTGCCTTTATCTGATTCTTCTTCTGATTCTTCTACAACATAATGCCATCAGAATGATTTAAAGCAGTTTTTCTCAAACTTTTAACACTGTGTACCACCTCAGAAAATGTTATCATGTTGAAATCCAGTTGCACAGGGTTACTCCATTCAGCTACTTTGCACCATTTGCTGGTGCCGGTGGTTCTCGTACCACAGCTTGAGAATAATGGATTTAAAGGGTGCAATAAATGTACACACAGAATTCTATGTGGCTTTAAGATCCCATAAGTCTGCTGTGAAGTATCAACACGCTCAATCCACAGAAAAGTATACACAGCCCACAATCAGACACTGTGCCTTTAAATGAGTTGTGGTTGCAAAAACACTGGCAACACATATTGGGCGATGGCTGCTCAGACCTGAGAGAGCCAACCAAACAGAGAAGATTGTTTCAGGAGGGCGCTCTTATAGAGACAGGCACCATAACAGAGCATTCAGACAGAGGGTGAAGTTTCTTGAACATTAAAAAATGTAAACATTTTCTTGATAAATATAAATCATATGTTCATTGAGCATAATGTGGGTTTTTTAAGGTTGCAGACAGACTGTAGTCATGGTTGAGTCATGGGTCAGAAAGATCACCCTCACCTTTAAAAGAAACCTAACCATCGACATCAGCACCCTCCTGGTATAACAGCATCATGCCACAGTCATTATCTGCTTGTTTGCAAAAAGGCAAACAAGTGTGCTGAGCTGCCATTTTTCACTTGAGGCTAGACTCGATTGAAAATATCCATTAGGAAAATAATGTGTTCAATATCTATATCAAGGTAAAATAAAATGAATTCTAATTATATAACAACACAAAAAACTCAATGAAATGCACAAATGATATACATCACAGGAGTTTGTCCTTTGTAATGGGTCTATAAGCATTGGCTAAATGGCAAAGATGTCAACTCGGTGACACGTACCCAGGTCAGGACCACCTGTCTTTCTGGTGTGATCGAGTGTGTGAGGAGGAGAGGGGAAAAAAACAGAGGCTACACAAACAGAAGAAGGTCAAACAGACCTGCTGGGAAATGCCACAAACGGTTTCCTTCACGAAGACTGCAGGGGAGAGAGACGGAGGGAAGGCTAACATGTTTTCACATCAGATGCTTTCATTGTGTTTGAATGTGCACGTCGTTGTTGAAAACTGACAAAAGGTGCACTGCCAGGCCATACAGAAAGTCAGTGTTTGTGCGTTTAAAATGGAGGGAGAAAGAGCAAAAGAGCTTATAGAGGGCACTAAAGAATAGAATGGAGCTGAATAGTCAATATTTATTGTAGTGTTATGAAAATCTGAGAGACAGCTGTACAAGAAACTGCCAGTGAAGACCATCACCTGTTGTCAGTTAGGACTATCTAAGAGGCAAATTAGAGGGAAGCCTCACTGATGTGCCGTCAGCGATGAGGAAGCTGCTTAGAGCAGGGATTCCTAACATTTCTGCACAGAGGGCTGTTTTTATATTGACAATGTTGTTGTGAAGTGGCCAAAGTGTGTGTGTGTGTGTGTGTGTGTGTGTGTGTGCGTGTGTTAGTGTGTGTGTGTGTGTGTGTGTGTGTGTGTGTGTGTGTGTGTGTGTGTGTGTGTGTGTGTGTGTGTGTGTGTGTGTGTAAGGCCTTTTATCTCTACTTCCTCTAAAGAAACCTGAACCAATCAAAGTCAATATTGCGATTACACCATATAAATCTTGATATTTTGAAATCTCCTTGAAAGATTTGAGGCAGTAGTTATCAGGGTACGGAGCCAAGGCATTGAGATCTGCCAATATACCGACTCAGCACCATCGTGTTAGGTTGAGATGTCAATCATGACACTGTAGCCTCTTTTTATACAATCAAAAAACTTGAAAACAACCTTTGTAAATACATCACTGTACATCAAGAATGAGCTATAAATGACAGTAACCATATTAGCTCAGCCCATGTTCCATCTGCTGACATAAAGCGGGCAGGATTTATTAACTGTTGACACGCCGTCCATCTTAACATATTCTTTGGTTCAAGCCAACATTTATTTCTTTTACTTGTCATCCCGAGGGTTGCGAGATTGAGTGTTGATTTTGTGACATTGACATAAGGGAGTAACTGATATCAAAAATATTGCTTTATGCTACTTTAAATCAACCATGACCCACCTAGCAGCAACAAGCCCAGACATATCATTCAGTTTTAATTCAAGCAACACAATGGGCTCTACGTCATATTACATAAAGTGTGAAAACATCACCAATTATCATAATCACAGTTACACATGCAGCAGGCCAACAAGTAAGAAAAACTGCTACATTGCTAGCTTTACCACCTTAAAACAAAATATGGGTAAGCAGCGTTCAGTTATTACACACCAAATATCTGAAACAAACTCCCAGAAAACTCCAACTTTCATCTCTTTTATATCAAGGCTGGAGACCTTTTTGTTCGCCACTGTCTTTTATTGAAGAAATTCTAAGGCTTGGATCAATATCTTGAACTGCAGTGTTACTTTTGTTGTCTTGTCTCTTTTAAAACTATCCTATTTTAACTTAGCTTAATGGAATTTTAAGATTATTGTGGCCTTAAATATCTGAGATAATGACAGTAAACTACACATTTCTTACTCCTGTTATCCACCAACCCAGCCTGACTGTGCTGCTTTAACCAAAGGGATCAAAGGCAAAAAGCTCTGACAACGGTAAGTCTACCTTTCTCCAGATGGGTTTCTGGATAATTTGTACTTCACCCTTTTAATCTGTCACTTCCAATTGGCAGAGAGTTGACCAGACTCGACACGAGAAATTCATTTGGACAAACAGAGTGAGTCTACAGTGTCTCAATTAGTGAGGATAATGTGTCTTTCCAGTGTGCACACCTGAACTGTGTGAAAGTGAAACTGCCAGACAGAATGACTGTCTGGGAGTGTCTAGACAAGTCGACACAGGCACAGACACAAATGACAGATACAGTCATGTGCACTAAAAAAAAAAAAAAAAAATGGCTGAAGCAATGTAAGACAGGAATGTATAAAGTTCTACATGTTCTGGGGTCTTGGATGATGATTAAGAAAACCTGGGAAAAAACACATGACACATTCACACACACACCTTCCCCAACATGACAAGATAATAGACAGAAACAGAGATCAGTCGGGAACATCGAGAAAAGCATCTGCCACTTCCATCCTACAGTAAAAAATTGCAACCGTCTCTATATGAAACCGGCACAGTGACGCAGCATCTTTGCAGCAGCGCACACATCCATAAGCAGCGAAGAGAGAGGGAGGGAGGGAGGGAGAGGGAGAGACAAGAGGGTGAAACGACAAACAAAGAGAGAGAAGGGAGGAGATACTGAGAGACTCACCTGGCTAGATGGGATGGTGTCCGAAGCTCACAAGAAGGGATAACATCCGAGACCTGAAAGGGTGAGGGAGGATAAGGGGGAGAAAGAGAGGGAGGGGAGAGATTAGATTTGGCTGCCAGTACTTTGGGAGTGCAGTGGCAGGTGGCACTGTGGTTAACACTAACACACACACACACAAACACACCACGGCAGTATATCTTCAGGACAGATGGAAAGGAAGAGGTAGAGGCAGAGGTGAGAAAGTAGTAAGAAGCATCTGAGGTGGGAGAGTATGACTGATAGTGGTGTCCAATCGGTTGTGGATCTGAAAGGGGAGCCCGGTGCTATCACCTAGCTGGGAATAGCAGAGCACACGAGAGAAAAGAGAGGAGGAGATAAAGTGACGGCGAGAAAGGGAGAGCTTATCAGTGGACGCGTGAGTGTGCGGCGTTCATTCGACAGCAGCCACAAAGACTCAGACGTGTCTCCTCTCCTCCTCTCACAAACACACAGTTGCAAGCTTCATGAAAGCCTGGACAAAATACTCAGATACACAGTCGCACACAAGAGCAGGCACACACTAATTGGTCCCAGTCCCCGAACATACTGCTAGTGGACACACTGTCAGGCCACTGGGGGGATTTGAGTAAGAGGTCATTGAGTTCATGTCAATGTAAGTGGCAGTGAACTGGTATACAGCAAACATGTCCAATACTTAATCCATTCCTATGATCAATTTGGACAGCAAAGAGTTTTTGTTTTTTTTTAGATCTGAGACACAAGGGCACTCTAACATATCCTGAATCTACCCATTTTTTGTGACAAAGATACAATAATTGAGGAATGACTTTTCAAAATCAAACAAATGAAACTATAAACTTCAAGTGCACTGACACAATAAACAAAACTAAACTTTGATAAACTGTAAAAAAACAAAAAAAAAAACATCTAAACTTCAAAAAGTAACAGACATAAAGATGGGGGACGTCCACTAAAGCAGTAGTCCCCGGGCCACGGACCGGTACCGGTCCGTGCGTCGTTTGGTACCAGGCCGCAGAGAAAGAATAAATATGTTATTTTATTTCCGTTATATTGGTGATCATACTCGGAAAGTTGGGGTTTTTTTTGTTTTTTTTTAAATGGATTCTCTTTTAACAACATCCGTCTGTTGCTCTTGGTGCACTTGACACGCACTTGTTACCCTTAATAATAAGCCCTCAAGCTAGCTGAAATGAGTGGAAAACCACTTTGCAAGGAAAATAGGAATTATGATGAGATGGAAGAAGAGGGAGATGGACAGCTGTATTCAAGTCGGCTGATGAAGTGGCTAAACTGCAGCTGTGGGGACGTCGAGTGGACAACTGCTGGAGACTGCAAATGGCCCTAAAGTATGTTACCTTAGTAAGTTATGGAGTAGACTGGAGAAAGGAATACACTTCGGGTGTTTATGCACTTTGTTGTATAATTGTATTTCATTTCGGCGTAATCATGCGCGTGACAGTTTTTTTCATGTCTAAATAAACTGAACAAACAAACAAAAAAAAAAGGACAACACATTATAATACTGTACTCTGTTTATATTTGGTTCTGTTCTGTGTCCTGGGGACCTCATTTTCTCCTGTCAACAGCTTGTTTATTCAATTATAGAAGAAAATAAATATTTATGAGTTTGTATTTTTACCTCATTAATATTGTATATATTATAATTCAGAGTTTGAATTTCTTTTCCAAAACCAAATAGTGCGTCTTTAAATAACAAAGAACAATAAATATTATATTTGAAAAAAGCTGAATTTTAGATGAGGGATAACTGAAGACTAAAACAGTGTATGCTCTTACTGTACAATAGTTGAGAGACAGGCATTATTAAGCAGATGTAGTGAAACATGGATAATATATTTCTAATATTCGGAGGGTAAGGAGAAGAAACCGAAGAAAAAAAACATTAGTAATGTTCCGTATTTATAAAACAACAAAAAAAATCTTCATTACCTAAAAGCAGAATATTTGGCCTCAACTGCTTTTTCCATTCCAAAAATCTGAAGAACACTGACCTATGAATAAACCGGATCTTCAATTCCCTTGAATGTCACAGCACAAAGCTTGGGACCAGGGACACAACAGACAAAGAGCAATCTCATTATTTCAGCCATAGGAACCTAAACCTGAACTCTTGTCCCTCCTTCATAATCAAAAACAAAAATACATGTCCCACTGTCGGATGCACACTATTTCAATCATGTGTTTGTGCCATAGAATTTACTGATTCTCATCCCTGGTTCATCCAGAGTCCATCAGCAGTCAACATCCAGTAAATAGAAGCAGTTGGTGAAGATGCCATGGAACTGAACTGAACTCTGCTCTGTCATGATATTCTCTCTATGAATATAACAAAACAGAGAAGAAATGGCAGAAGTCAGTTCCTACATCCTTTTAAGTGCTGGACATAGAACAAGAGCTGTGTTCAGACTCATGGCACAGTGTGTACATGGACAGAATGACTGAACATTTAGCAGAAAGCCTGGGACCCATTACTCCTGCAGCACCTCCACCAGGAAACATTTCTACAGGCAGAAAAAGAAAGGAAAAAAAGTTCTACACAAATTCCCATTTATCTGTGAGAGGAGTAAAGGTCTGTTTCCTCCTCCATGACCAGGACAGCGTCAGGACTCCTATTTCTAAAGCTCCAACTCTGGACCAGCCCTCTCGCATTAACTTTTTCCAAACAAGACAAAAGTTGTAACTCACTGCCTCAGTTCACAAGTCCCTGCTGGCTGGTGCACACTGCTGATACAGAAAGTGCTGTAACATGCAAATGAAGTGAAGGTGCCCTTCAAGGTCGAGAAAACTGAAGTGTGCTTTCTTTACAGATTAGCTGATTTAAAACTTTTTGTGCATTTGTCTCTGAAGATATTATATAATGAGTTGATGAGGGTTGCGATGGAATGAGGTTTTGACTGTACGATAACCACCTCAGAAAGTATAATCGTTTCACAGTATCACGCAATAGGATATTGCACATTATTGTTATTATTATTACCATCGGTAATAATTACGTTTATTGCAATGAAAACAGTACAGTATTGCTGATTGTTGGTAAATAAAAAGATTGTTTTGGTGTTTGAATATCAAGTTTTCAGCGGACGGGTTCCTCTGAGTTCTGATTAATTAAAGTTGGTCTTAACAAGTAACTTAGGGCTACTAGTTCACAATCACCATTTCAAGTGATGGTCTCGGCTCTCTTTACTGTGCCAAGTTAAGACCTCCACAAAACACATACACACTACTCAAATACACACCCGGCACACAAACATACAGACTGGCACATTTTCTGTATATTCCAACTCCTGTAGACTGAAGAACTCAGTAGAAGTGGATGCTCTGATGGTACGCAACTGTTGAGAGTATCCAGATGTTCGCAACGCAACTGTAAGGCCTCCTGCACACAAGTAATTAAATGTATTCATTTCACTCAGACCACTTCATTGGTGCATCACGGTTGTGTCCAATAAGGGCTCCAAGGAAATAGACGCAGGGTCACTCGCTATGGCAACATCATTTGGTAAGACTTTGCATCTTCAGATTAAAAGCCATTTATAATGCCGTGGATGTAGGACGTAGGTTACTCTACTGCTAGTTGGAATCAAGACTGAGGAGAAAATAATAACTTTCCTGAGATGTAAAATCCTGCCTGAGAGGGATAGAAAATGTAGTTTACACTGGGTCTTCAAACTGGACCTCCTGCTTTGTCTTTTCATTGGTATCTGTAGCAACATGCCCACACAAACACAGCCCCTTGTGTTTTCTTTTTTTTTCTCCCCTGTTCTATTTTCAGTCTGAACACATGTCGTCTTCTTGTCCCATTAGACTGAATCTTGTACCCCTGAAGAGAAAGGACAATAGGAGTGGAGGAAATGCTGCAGAGAGGAGTCCATAAAAAAAGCCACCAAGACTCTTTGGGTCGCATGAAGCAAGTTGAAGTCCAGCCATTACACTGCTCATGTTGACAGCTATAACACTAGAAAAACAGGATTTTTGCCAGACAAGTTCAAAGCTTAAGATGTCACTCAACACACAACATGATTTGACATCTTTGTTCTTACCCGTCTTTGTAATTCTGAGTACTTAAGAGACAGTCAACAGTCATTTAATCAGTGTAAGTGCTTGTTTCACACCTTCATCAGACTGATGTCAGTGTGTATCTGATCAAAATGAAGACAGCTTCTCAGGAACACAGCAGTTCCTGGAGCTTTGCATCATTATCGCACCATGTCTGTCTGAATAACAGTCATGTTTTAAAATGTCTTGAAATCAGTAACCTTTTACCCTTCATGTGAAGTGGTTCCAACAAGAAAAAATTCTCCTCAAGAATGAAATCCATGCCAGGGAATTTCTTATTCACAAAGGCTGCTTTGAGAGGGAGAGGTATCAATACAAGCTTGTCAATGTATACATTTAAATCCATGCTCTTTGTGAGACAGAATAGTTCAAAGAATATTCATAAAAGTAACAGTTTTGTATGTGTGTATGTACTAGCTTGTTTTTTTACAGTTTTCTCCTGATAAATAGAAGCTTACTCCTCATCAGAGACCTCAGCAGGCTGTCTTGCTCAGCTTCCTTCCTACCCTGCTGTTATTAACAAGAACTATTCCCGATCTGATTAAATGGTGTTTGACAAAGAAGCTGGATTCCACACATGACACAGCTCATGATTAACCCCTGGACCCAGTCATTGTGTCAAAGAAATTACCTGCTCTGCTGTATGAAAAGAATAATGCAACCAGGTGACACTGGATCTGCAGTCCTGCTGCGATGACACAAGCATGGATACACCTATAAATACATTATATACAAGTATACAAACAGACCACTTTTAAAGATTTCCTTTTTAACCACATATATCTGATAACTTTTTTCAATATAGGTTTTTAATGTGTGGTGATATCACAACAAATGTACAACTGTTTTTGCAATCACTGCTTCTTGAATATTGCAGTGTAGCTCTTTTCTTGACAGAATTGGACCAAACAGCAGATACTAATCCTTGCTGTATTTGAGTATCACTGCCTTCATGACCCAATAGCAAACGCGATCACGAGCAAAAGTAGATGCCTGTTTGTGTAATTATCTAAAATTAACGAATGCTAAAGAAAGTTCCACACTATGACCTAGTTTGGAGCGAAATGGGTTGAATAAAAAAATGATGCTAGTTAGAAAATCATCACAGGTAAAAACCATGATTAAATTACTTGTTATGAATATAAAATTGAAGAATTTCCAAATTATATTGTTTATGACAATAATCCCATTGTTGACATTGAATCTGTTGTTGTACTCATGGTCTGGTTTTAATGCAGAGGTACCAAAGGGAGGCATAAGTCGGTCACTGCTCTTCCTCCATTAAAATAAATGATTTCCAGTCTTTCTAAGTTTCTGTACACGATTCACATATTCCACTGATTCTGACCTTTTAGGGATCTCCCAGCTGTGAAATAACCACAATGGCAGCCAAGTCACGCTAATCTGCGTACAAATAACATTTTAGACTTTTAGACTTCCAAATTATGTGCGGTGCATGCGCCAAAGTTCAATTTTAAATGCAGTTGGTACGCCAATCCTCCCCTTATGTTCTTTGGAAAACAAATATCACATAAAGAGCATGTGAGAGGCTGTCCTCTGAGAAACCAGGACTTAGTGTTGACTTGATTTAAATTACGTCAGTAATTAACGGTAATTAACATAATGTATTTTACTTCACATATGTGACACAACTTAACTAATTATTTTTAACCAACCAATGACTTTTGCCTAAACCTGACAAGGTAGGTTTGTTGCCTCAATCAAGCAAAAATGCGACCCTTTCACAACAATTACCAAACTACATTTTGTCATCATGATGACAAAGGTTAACTTTGCATGGCAATGAAGGTCGGCTGACTGTGTATCTGCATGCCTCTGAAGCTAAAAGACTTTGGTGTAAGTGCTACACAATTTGAAAGTGTAAAGTTGTGTTATTTGTATGCAGATTAAACAGAGCAGGTTGATTATTCACCGTCATGCCATAGCTGAGAGTCACACTTAATTTGTGAGAAATCTGAAGTTCAACTTGTGAGACAGAAACTGCCACACGTCAGGTTTGATATTGTGTCGTAACTGAGTCAATGACGGGCATCTTTCAACCTGGAGGCTATTATGACTTATAACATTATCATCTACTTGGGACAAGTTTATTCATCGAAAAAGGAATTAAACTCTGATGTGATGAGATTAGATTTAAGCAGTTTCATCAAAAAACAGAAAGTGGGAAGACAGACATATGAAAACTTGATCCAGTTTATGTTTGCGTCTGCAAAATTCCCAGAATGAGATTCGGAAATCAAATTATCCACTATCATCAGAGGACATCGACATCCACAGGAATAATAAATGAGTTTGGTCCCAAGGGCACTTAGCAGCAGAGTTTATGCAGGAAAAAAAAAAAAAAAACATTCATCCTTTTCACAATATCTAACTGACAATAGTATTGTTTTGGTGCGTGGATATTCATATTCAATTGATACCAAGCTTTATTTAGAGAAACAATTTTATGCCATTTTACAAGAGGTGTTGATATATTTTTGCCCAGTTTTAACTGTATTCCCCTCAATCATTTTGCCTCAGTTTTTACAAGGGAACTCTCACAAAATAGCACTACGAGTAGTTCTGTCCCTGCCTGTGTTTTGATAGAACAGAAATAGCACAAAAGGGTAAACAGAATAGACTCTGCCCTCTTAGAAAAGCAGCACAAGCTCATTATGCCAACAGGATATACACACCAGGAGGCAGCAGGACAAAGAAAGCAGGCGAGTAATTGGGGTGTGGAAAAAGACTGGGAGAGATTATTCTTAGAGAGCTCACTAACACTGCCTTAAAAGTTCTAGCAAGGAGTCCAAGCTTAGGAGTATTTTAGGGAAATTTATCAGAGCAACTCTAAGCAAAGAAGGGACAGACACATTTACCTCAGTTGCACTTTGCTACTGTAGGTATGATGCATTATTTTAAAAGGTGTGAAAGTGACAGACCCAATCATAGAATTTAGTCTTTACTAAGACATGGTGTTATAAAAAATGGATGGCAGTAATTATTCAGTGTAACCTGTATGAACACTGCATTTTCAGGTGATTGGTTGTTTTTGTTTTGCTCGTGGTCCTGACTAGCAATACTGTCAAGAACAACAGAAGTGTAAAGACGAGTAAGATGTTGGGTTTGAACTTACCTTAAAGTAAAATAGGGATATGGGCCAGTCACTTTGACACGGTTAATATGTTTGATTAATACATAAATGGTTTACACTGTAATATAGAGCCAAAACATTTGGTTAAAGATATTAATAAAGGTATTTTGGGTGTCTACTAGAAAATGTTTACATGAATTGATGTTAATATTCCCCCTCTGTCTGAAAACTCAATTTTAGTGTCTAGTCTCTTTAATGCCCCCTCCAAAGAAGCCCAGTCTGCTATGATTGGTCGGCTGATCAAGAAACTAATCGTAGGATTAATTAATGCCGCCCTCAGTTCAACGATATTTGCCTATGAATTAAAAAAAATCATTACAAGCCCAACCGTTAACCTACAGAGTAAAACATTCCTCGGGTTTGTTTATTTAGACTGACTGTATGGCTGCCAGTGTCCTTCACACTCATTACTACACACACAGACAAACCTGTGGCTCAGTAAATGAGGAATCAGGGCAAGCTCTCGTCTTTTTTCCTCTGTCCTACGGTTTCTCAAGAAGACAGGAAATTCCACAAGTGTGAAACACGTCTTCACAGCACCAATTTTAGATCAAGACATAAATAAAGGGAGAGAAAGTGTACAAGGAGGAGTGAAGCTTGATGTCTTCCATCACAGTGTTGGATGTGCACCTCTTCAGGTATGATACATTCACACACTGGTCAATAGAAAATTCAATCTACAACTTGAATGTGACTGGTCACGTTGTAAAGTGGTGGTGGCAGTGGTTATTTCCGATAAAGACCCAGTTATTTCTGGTCCGCTTCTATTCACGTGAGATTTTGCAGACAACTCCTCCTTTTACTGGGCTATCTCTCTCCAGTCTGGTGTTTGCTCCTTTGTGTTTTAGGAAGCCACAAAGTAATGATTAAAATACCAAAACTGTTGTTTGTAAACGACTTGATTCGTCATGTATTTTTGCATGAATATTCCCAGAACTGCAGCCATATTTATGCCTCAGTGTTTGTTTCATTTCCTCTGTTCTGCACTGTCTGCCTGTGTGTTTCTATGCGACTGCTGGGATGTCGGAAAAAGTGAGGCACCAGCAGCCAAGCTGGTGGGATCCTCCCAGGCCTCTGCGGTTGGTACTGAACCCACATCAGTCGCCCCTCAGCTGGGTGGGGTTTTGGAAGATACTGCCTTGGACTATTTAAGTGGAGCACACAAAAGGCCGACATTAAAATTGACTGCTTACTGTCGCCGTGATCATGTTTTTAGAACAAGAGGAGCATTTGTACATTTGTTTCAATTAGATGGAGTCTTGATTAGTGTGCGGTTGATGTGACTTCTAATTCAATAGCAGCTAAATGAATGGAAATCAAGAGATCAGAGAGGTCCCATTCTGACACAATGGACACAGCGCAGTTTGAGTTCATATTCATTGTGGTTCTAATCACTTGCCTTTTACTGTCTGGCATTTCAATTGAGTTTTTTTTTATTTCCTCATCAAGAAACATGGGTATCAGTATTGGCTTTCACATTTTTTTACAAATCGAAGTCGGTTAAAATTTGTGATTTCAATTGAAACCTAGCAGGGATGACAATTATGTTTTTGCAAATGAATTATCAGCAATTGTAATGACTCAGTGGGTAAAGGTAAGTATCAGAACAAGTAGAAAAGTCTTGTATGTTCAGAAACTTACATCACTTTACTGTAAATCAGCAATTAAAGCCAGGAAAAGACAACATTAACTCTTATTTAATAAAGTGGTCAAATAAAACTTTTCATTTGTAGCGTGCTTTCATTTTTCAATAAAAGTATAGTTCAGCAGCCACCTTTACAAGACAAGAGCTCATATCTGGGTGTCATTATCCAACCAGCTGTTCAATATCAAACCCAAACGAGCCAGTATTCTTGTGGATATACTGAATACCATCCACTGTTGTAATTCAAACCTTCTTTTATTCCTTTTCAATGACTGACATTTCTCAATAATTTGCTGCCTTCTGTAGCTTTTAACATTAAGACACAACCTTGGAATCCAGTAAGAAGAATTAAACCAGACAGGAGAAAGTGTTGCAGATACAGAGCGAGGGACTTCAGAATTTTAAAGTAGCTTAATGAAAATAAGATACAGGCCACTACCATTCAAAAGAACACTTATATTTCTACTGTTTTTGCTACTAAGTAGTGAAAAACTATCTGGATCGTGTTTTCACAGTAAATACTGTATCCACAATGCATAATGTGTGAATGTGTATGATTTAGGGGAGATAAAACATCCTGCTGAAACACTGTGGCTTTTTCATACAAGTGTTTTTCCTCCACAGCCGACCAAAATAACCCCTAATTTCCATTCGCAAATGAAAACAGAGGAAGAGAAATCAACTAGGGGATGAGGAAAGAGAGAGAGAGAGAAAAAAAACAACCTTTCTTACTCCAAATTATAGAAGTGAATTTCCCCTCCCTGATCTCTCCCTGTTCAATGCATTTTTAAAAAGACGATGAAAATAGTAAAAGTAATAACATACGCTTCAGACACTTTAAAGAATAAATGACCTTGCAAAAATTAGATTTTTTTTCTCGTCCTCTGTTATCGCTGCTTCATTTTCTCTGGTCATTTCGCTCTCTGTTTCAGTAGCATTCCTCAACAGCCACAGTGAAAAAGGGCCCACCATGTGTATTGTCAAATAAAAAGCTCACCCCGTTGGCGTCAGACATCGTACAGCTTCAGATGGCGGAGCTCTGTACAACAGAGGAAGCGTTTTCACAGCTTCTTTATGGGTTTTGCGTGGGCTGCAGTATAAACAGCACCACTCATGTTGCTACCAGCGCGCTCGTGAAGACTTCAGCACACACCGGCACACACATACCTACAGAGCCCGCACACACAAACACAGAAACACACAGCAGACACATACGGAGAGCTTGTGGTTGTGATCACTTGCTGTTGTCCGACTGTAAAATATGTAGCAAGAAAATCTTTCGATCATATTGTTTTTTTCTCAGCCACATGCGTTTTCAAGAGCGCTAATGATTATTTTGTGTTAATTACTGTAGATTGGAAGGTTTGTTATGGACAATGGACTAGCATTGTGAAGTGAATATGCACTGGCATCATGAGACATTTCATCTTGGTGAATAAGGACATAGAAGTACAATCAAAGATGTATTTTAAAGAACATGAACAACCACCAAATAATCATCTGGGTTCATCAGTAGGTGACATTAGTTATGGCTTGTCCAGCCGATTTCTAAAGTAAGCACATTACATTAAGTTCATCCCGCAGCCTGTAACATGCTATAATGTAACCTTAGAATTACATTTGATTCTGATTCTTTGGTGTCCGATTGATCTCTGCTGTAGCATTTGTTCCTGATGAGGCCATCATTGTAGAAGACGCTGAGCAGGAGGCAGGACTTTTTTAGGTAAAACAGACTGAGAACTAACTGAGTACCGAGTAATTGAGTACTGATAATTTCCTTTCACAGAGTTTATGTTTTTCAATGATGCACATGCAGGTTACAGTCTCTGAAAATGCACAATAAAGGCCTACTTCACAATTCTCTCACCAGGCAAATAAAAGTAATGCTTTCAATTTATGCTTTTTATGAGGATGAAGTTCTGCCGTTTCGTTCCACCGCCGTCAGTGTTAATGTAGAAAATCAATTTTTGACATTTCTGAATCAATTCTGAATCAGAACACATAAGAATAGAGATTCTTGTGTGAATCAATGTTTTAACCCACCTCTAATTACTGTGTTAACATGCATTCCTGGATGTTAACACACATCCAGTGCGAGGTAAATAAAAAAGGCATGCAGAATGTAAGGTGTGCATAAAAGGCATGCAAGACATGAAAACAGTGCCTCCTACTCCTGCGTGGTCACAGCCTTAATTTAATTTCTATCCTCTGGCTTACATATATTGCAATCAAGATAATTTTAGCACCCAAACATTGTTGAGGAAACTGTGCTAACACACTTGAATGAGGTCCAATATTGTGTTTAGTGTATTAAACACCATATGGGCCTCACTGCAAAGCCTCTTCTATGGATCTCTCGGGCAGTGTGCAGTGTTGTGAGTGTGTATTTTGCTATGTATCACTATCACGGAGACAACTGTCAAGGGAGCAGTGAAACAGTGAGCCACAGCAGGAAACACGACTACTGTTGAATTAATAAACAACTGCGGGCAGGCAAGGCAGGAAGACGTGCTCAAGTGTGTGGGTCAGGTATTGTCTCAGTGTTAACCTCGGGGGTGATGTCCACTGATATCAACTTCTGATCCTCATAGAGTCCATCTGAGGTGAAAAATGCTACGGTAACAGGACTGAGCCCTTTAACCCATCTGAAACTCACACTATGTGAGGCAATCAAGGAATCTTACCCTCTTCCTTGCAGGCTCACTTTCACACTGTCACAGCTGACAGGGACACTTGGACACAATAAAGCCACCGTTAATGTTATTAGCCGCACCTGTGCTTTGACATGTTAAAGTGCCTGTGGGAGAAAAGGGCCATGGAGGCACCTGGAGGTTGTATGCTACAGGTGCAGCTAATTGGATTTATAAAGAGCATGGTGATTACCGATTCCCTTCTGTGTGAGAGGGAGGATTGGTGCCTTAATCCCAAATGACTCATTCAAACAGGGGCCGGTATCAACTGCAAAAAACATACCAAAATGTGCAAAGAAACTCAATTTGACCAAACAACACAGCTTCCGTGCTGATGTTTTACAATACATCCACTTATGTTGACCAATTAATCATCCTCCACGTCACAATTCAATTTAGGCCTCACTGTTACATGAAAAACAAACTGTCTGTGAGGTTTAAATATAAAGATAGACAATGTCTGTGGTATCCATACCTAATACAATAATGGAATCTATCCAATGTTTCAGGCTTTCAGGTGCAGCAGCAGACATAAGATGTTTAGGGCAAAACTTCAGGCCCGTCTCTACATAACATTTATTTCTGGTGCTGGCTGTGCGCTCAGGAGCACTAAGATGAAGCGCAGAAAAAACGCTGCACGTGCGTCTCCTCTGTACAATATCTTGACAACCACTGCTGCATGATCGACAGCATACCTTTGCGGATTACTATCGGTTTGTTTTTTGTTTGGAATCAAACATCAGAGCGAGGAGGATGTGGCTGCATGACATGATCCGTAGGATTACAGCCAATAATCACCCACACCCATAATCAGTCTACCCTTTGTTTTAACACCACATGTCCGTAACTCAGCTGTGTTCAACCTCAGAAACTTGTTACAAAGTTAGCTGACTAGCTATACCGAGGAAAACGCAAGTAACCAGAACATGATTTAAGAGGAACAACTCCTGCCTTATAGCAACTCTGAGAGAACACAACACTGTATTGTGCTCTCTGGTGGGCTGCCTTTGAAAAATGACTGTCAGCTATCGGCAGCTATGGCATCAAATCGACCCAACCCCAGTGACCGCTCATCAGGGAAGAGGCGTAGCAATGCGCACCCTCCCCGGCTCCACTCTCTAGTCCAAATGTGGTCACTTCAGGCTTAAAAGCCAAAAATGACGACAGTCAAAGCCAATTTCATGGTTTCAACGGTAGTCCATAAAGCAACGGTTGAACCAACTTTAGCTTTTACTGTAGATTTGGGTTCAGCCTGTCTCACTCCAAACATGGACTGTTTACCTGCAAGCAACCACAGCCCACTCTAATGTGACTGGTCCACACTACTTGGACAACAAATAGGAATCAAAGCAATTCCAAAATCGTGTCCATTGCTTCCAGATTCTTCATTGATCAGATTATATGAAAACATATTAACTGCAGTTTAACGTGTGTCTGTCTGTAAGTGTGTGTTTGAATGTGTTTTTGTGAGGTGTTGGTTGGCTGAAAGAAGGGGTTGCTGTGGGCGGTGATGAGCAGCCACTCAGTTTCCACAGCAACACCCCGACTCGGTCAGTCTCCATGGCAACTGATAACAGCATTAGCTGATTCAGCCTCAGTGAAGGTTCATATCTTTTTTTAAAATAAGGGAGAAAAAAAAGGCTGCTGATGACAAATAGATGTGGGGAGTCGAGTCTCCTGGGACACATTAGCAAAGAATCCAGCTGCTCTAAAGCCACTGGACTAAATTAGTGGGGGTAAAGTGGAACAAAGACTCATGCCTGGGGCTCAAAACTTATTTCTTTATTGATGAATGATTCTTTATTGATTTGTCTATTCACCAATTCACCAAAAATATATACCTTTATATCAACATTTCCCAATCAAATCTATTCATTATTCATCAATCCTTGTGGTCAATTTACAGACTGTAACAACAGTCCTTAACGTTAGCTTAAGCCATTTCATTACTCATACAACATGGACAAATAAATACAGAACATTTCAAATGGCTAAACAATGATGACAATTGATGTATGGTGTGTGTTACAACTATGAAAAAAAATAATCAAATACAAAAAGTAGGCCAAAAAAATGTTATTTCGGTTGGACTTCAGTTGGCACTTGGCAGTGTCTGATACTAAAATTTTTTTATTCTATATGAACATCTATATAGCGGACGCTGGCATAGGTAATGAGCTAAATTAACCTTGAAAGCCTTTGCAGCCAAGCTGAATCTACAACCCAACAAATTCTATAGAAATTCAAATAATCAATAAGCACTGACCAAAAACACTGAAGCATAACTTCAACAAATGGTGCAGCGCCATGAAATATAACCCAATTAGCACAAACACGACCCACATCAGATGGCTACAATAACTTGACCTTGGTTTTCATTTTCCTTTACTCCGGCCACATTTATCATCACAGAGTAAACATGGAGGAGGACCGGGTGGGACGGGCATGAGGTTGAAGGAGAAACAAGCGGAGGAAGAGGAGGAGGAGGAGGAGGATGTAGCATAGCAACTGGTATGACACTCAAAGACCTGTGACAATAAGGTCAATAATACTGAATTCATTATGACACAACACTGTAGGTTTGTTTGTGACTGAAGGTCAGCTTTGTTTGTTGAATGATGTGGGTCTTTGTTGTTGTTTAACATGTAGGTACTTTGAATTGTCAGGTGATCTAATTTGCCTTTAAGCATTTCTTTATTCAAAGGGATGCAATGAGTGCACAATTCTGGACCGATACAAATTTTTAAAATAACAAATTTGGTTATTGGCAGCTTTTTTGGTAGTTGTTTTTGTTGACATTTTTATATCATTTTATGTAAAGATAAAAAAGAACTGCTTTATTAGTTGTCTGTTATTTAGATCCTTGTTTTTACTATCTTTGAAAGTGTGCAAAATTGATCGTGCAACCAACCTTTAATGGACACTTTTTCATATACAAATGGGTCTTTTTTAACTCACTGAAGTCTGCAATGGAAATGCTCTGCCAGTACCAACACTATATATTTTGTCAATTGCTATATCATTTCTTGGAGAATCTTCAAATGCTTCAAATACCTAAAATCAGTACAAACTAAGCTAAAAGGCTAATTTAGTCAGAACATCATAATGACTGATGAATGTTTTTAAATTTGTCAGAAATAAAAATACAAAATCTGACATGTTTTTTCATTCAATTTTACACAAAACTGAATGATCCAAATCAGTTCTGAGAGTAAAACGTGAACTTACTATTTTAATTGTATATTTTTTGAAGTATTCTCATTTTTAAAGTTTGATAGTTTGATGTTTTTCTTTATAAAGATTGCATACAACAAGTGATACTGATACTTAACATAATTATTAAGTTTTGTTCCAAAAATATGCTATGAATATTCAAAAATATGTTACACGTGATGAACGTTTGTTGTGTTATGCAACATTCAGTAATATAAAGGAGTCATATTGGACTCCCTACATGTGTTTGGTCCAGCTGCTTGGACAGTAAAGGCTTTGCCTGGTGGCAGCAGAATGAATGGAAATGGTTAGAAATGATAGCACAGCTACTGTAAGCTCATTGTTTAATGGCTGCCCTCCAAATCAAAGATAAAGTGCAGCTCTCCCACCTTTACCCCTGGGGGAGAGCCTTGCAGAGCTCAGATAATTACTGCTGTTTACTTAATTTGGCCCCATGCTTCCACCTTGTTTTTCCAGTAAAGCCATAAAAAAACAACTCAACTTCGACCATCTCTGTCAATAAAAAAGACTCAATAAATGTCTGCCAGTCAACTTTCATTCTCTCTGCATATGAATTCAACAACACAACAGCAAGCAATAATTATTATTAATGTTATCTCATCATAACTGAATTACTAGCACCAGGTTGCCATGGAAGCAAAAGGGGGCGTTTGATGCAACGGCTGGGCAAACACACACTTGGCGTTTACGAACTGTACACAGAGAGCGAAACAATAAGAGGGAGAGTGATCATGCAGATCTAGTCTGTGAGCAGTGACTATATATAAGGAAAAGAGCTGGCGGGGTGCAAACACTGCCTCCTCCAGGATTCCTTCATCCCTCCTCCTCATCCCTCCAGCCCCTGCTGCTGGAAACAACAGACAGGCACATAAAAGCATGCACCGCATCACAACAGAAGACTGCAATGAGCAAATCAAAGGGAAGGCGTGGATGGGATTGTGTTAATGGATTGGAGACAGTCAAGAAGCTTTAGTGTGTGTGTGTGTGTGTGTGTGTGTGTGTGTGTGTGTGTGTGTGTGTGTGTGAGGGTGGGTGGGTGGGTGGTTTGACTTAATGGCAACAAGGCTCCATGTACAAACACAGCAGAAATAGATCACATTCACACAGCAGCCATTTTCCTCTGACGTCAAACTCGAATTTCGGGATAATGTTACGCTGCTTCGTTCCAAATTGCAAGTTGTATAAACATAGGGAATCAGACAATTTCTTGCTATTTCACCACTTTTGTCGGTTGAGTCGGTAACTGAAAAAATCGGGCCATATTTCAAGGTGAAACAATATATTTGTAAACCCATTGGCCAACGCTAGCATTTAACCTCTTTCTAGCTAACATTATTTTTTGATTATGTCCAGTGCGTTTCACTTTCAGGCTTTGTTTTACAATTAATTTACGCGTTCCCTATGTTGTCTTTTAACTGATTTGTCAGGTCAGAATTTGTCAGATTCTCTATGTTTACATGACTTGAACACACATTTCAACACTTGAGCTTCACTCCCTGAAAGTGACGTCAGAGGAAAGTATTCGCCAAGTGAAAGTGGCCTATTGTTCACATAATGGTGTTGGTGTCATAGTGGTTATGACTACTAGTAAACATGACTGACCGGAAGCTGGTGGGGGGTTAGTCTGGACAGTCAAGGGCTTATCTCGGCTAGCTGAGTTAAGTATTGGTCATCTAAATATGTGCACGGAAGGAAAGGTCACAGTTCTACACAGTATTTCAAAATAACCTTTTTCTATTAAAGGAGGTCATGAAGTTTTACATTAGTAGTCTAGCTCAGTGTGAAGAAAAAAGGGTATCGGCCAACATTTAAAGCACAAAATTAACCAGCATTGGGTGGATATTAACTCTCCATCCAGTTGGATTCTTCTTGAGATAAACAAAATAAGTCTGTTTGAACTTAAGCCATGAAATCTCATTTGCTTAAAACAATCTGCCAGTGGGCTCAGCTTGTTAGGATTTTACTAGAGTTAAGACTTATTTCCTGTATCCTGTTGCATTAATCTGCCTCATTTTGTCTTAGATATTAACATTAATTGCGAAACATTTCTTGGATCAAAGAAAACTGTGCCGGAACAAATAACTTTATCTCTTAAATAGCCTGTTTTTTCAAGTCCTTGAGGAAGAATATGTGGTGAAATTACTCGTTACCATGAATGTTTTGCACTGTCAGGATTAGTCTGGGATGGGTGTGTTCGATGCGCTTGGGTCAAATCATGTCAGTAACCCCTGCGTACAGGCTGGTAGGTAGATTCATTAAGGCATCCATCACTACAACATCTGTGTTACTTGTCACTGGGCTTGTAGCGCAGTTCACACCTATTTGGTCAGTTAACAATTTGACTAAAAAGGGGCTTTCACACAACCACCTCCACTTTTTTCCTACCTCTTTCCATCTCTTCCCCAATCACCAAATTCCCTTTTAAACATAATCTTCCAGTAAGAGGCCATTGCACTGGTATGTGTGTGTGTGTGTGTGTGTGTGTGTGTGTGTGTGTGTGTGTGTGTGTGTGTGTGTGTGTGTGTGTGCGTGTGCGTGCGTGTGTGCATGTGCGTGTGATCTTCCAGTTCAGTAATCCCATCCACTGTTCAACTAGTGTAATCCTGTAAATTTCCTTGAGGGAGGGAGGTTCCCACTCACACCTAATCTTATATAAACTAGGTCCTAATCCTGGTAATCTAATAACCTTTTTTATTGTTTGTGCTGCTCCGTGTGCAGGTTCCTTTGTATGTATCTTATTATGAAAAATATGTGATGGAAAGGAGAAAGTCAGCAGAAGCAGATGGAGACCCCGCCATTCATCTGGGTTATACGTATTTTATCTAAACACAATTTCACGATTAAGTCCTTTAGCCTTTTTCTGTGCAACTCTCCCTGAACCTGCCCGGTTTAACGTTAATCAAATTTCATATTTACTGTGTACATTTTGACATTCGGGAGTCTCAAAAAGGTGAGCGACCTCGCTGCATTTATTACTTCAGAACAATTAATTTAACGGAAATAACAAACAATGACCATGACTGGTGGAGGAAGCATTGGGCAATATGGTACAACGGCAGAAGCTTCACTCATCATTTTGCTGATATTTCATGGGCTTATCTAATCCTTTTTTTCCCTCACATTGTCAGGGTGATTGCGAGTCTGTTTATAATTTGGAGATCTTGAATCATGTGGCCTAACTGCTTGTTGACTTTTCTAACCCCTACTTTTTGAGTGTGACAAATCACAAACAAAAAACTACTTAACATTCATGTTATCTGTGGTTGGTTTGTGTAACCTTCACTATAAACTAGTGTTGTCAAAACATAGCGATACATTGATACATTACATATGGTTTCAATATTCTTTTTCTGCAGTATTGATACATAAGTACCATGGTAACAAAACCAGTGTTGGTGTTTTTACCAATTTATTGTTTAGAAGTAAACACACAAGTTAGTGAACGTGAGTGAAAGCTCTGCAATTTTGCATAGTTGATTAAATCCACCATATTTCATGTTAACTGAAAAGATTTGACTAGAAAACAAAATGTACAGTTTTGGTATGATATTTAAGTCAATACAGCCTAACTATCCGATGTTAAAGTGGTACATTTAAAGCTCCATGACGAACAAATAAACCACAGACTCAGCATGTGTCAGGTGCAGTATGTTGTGCGAGGTAGTGTGTGATCTAAATAGAGTTTGGCCGGAGCAGATGGTCAAAGATTAAAGCCTAAAAGAAGAGAGCTGCTTCCCCTACCCCCACCCCAAGGAGTCAACCCACATGTTGCTTTAGTGAAGGACGCACACACTAAACACACAACAATGTATCTGTGAGAGTGTACAGTGTTTAACAGTGGATATCTCAGAATAAAGCTCTGTGGTTTTTGTGTCAGTGTGGATCATGCTTTAAGTCGGATTGGGTGATAGTCACACTGAAGCTATTAGATAGGATTGGTCTGTCGAACAACTTTCAATAGCTTTCAGAAAACAGCCAGATAAAAGAGGGATACATCATCTAGTTGTCTGTTCTAATTGACTACCAGCGTATACAGTGTAAATTTCTGTTTTTGTTCTGTGTGTGGGTCTGCATGCGTGTAGGCACGAGTGTTTGTTACATAACAGAGCGAGGGACGACTTGCCTCCCCAAAGACGACATCAAACCATATTAAACGCAACACTTCAAAATGAGGAAATCATTCATGCTCCCTTCCTCGTGTCTAACTTGTAAAGCTTTTTACGCTCTGAATTCCCACGGATCTCCGACGAGTTCAGAGCCGCAGATCACACGCTTTACAAAGCGTCTGGTGACACTTTCGACAATATGGTGGGAAACGGGAAAAGCCAGCGTGCCAGGCGATGAGAAGCAAAAAATCTTGCATCAGCTGTGACTCAGCACATAGTCCACTTGTACAATCGCTGTTCAAAAAAACTGATTTAACTTGATGTGACTGACGTTAAATGATATCTCAAGCAGAAAAAAATACATTCTCTTCTTGATGAAAATGCAGACTACTACACACATCACTTCCTCAGGTGACATTCACCCTTGACAATGGACAATATAATCCTCATCTTACTTGTTGCTCAGCTATAAGAAGCCTGACATTTCTTGTTAATCTGAAACACAGTGACCATATCATTAACCCCCTGTTGTTGTTAATGTGACTAAACACATCTCTCACTCTCCCCGCCGTGAATAAATGGCCTTTTAGCATATCTTAGGTGCATCTATACCTGGACTTGATAGGTTTTTGCATTTTTCAGAATACGACGCAATTATCCAAGACGTGTGTTAATGGAGGTGGAGAAAAGGTCACAACATGCTGTTCACTTGAGTGCTCACGGCCTGTTTCCTCATTTAGTCGAGAAAGAAAAGAGGCAATTTTATTCCTCTGCAGCACCGTCATTCAGCAGCTCCTGTGTCAGGCCTGTGCCGCAGACCTTAGGGGGGCGTCGCCATCAACCTCTGTGCTCCATCAAGACAAACCATTAAGAGGAGCAGGATGGGAGGCAGAGCAGCAATACTGAAGCCTTTCAATAAGTGATGTGAGAGGCAATTATCCTGACGAAGGCTGTAAACCAAGTGATTTATGTAACCGATGTACAGTATGTTACCGACTGCTCTCTATTCACAGGACGGGAATCAAAAAAAAAAGAATGACTATATACATTATGAAGCAATACTTTGTGACATTATGACAGCGTGAAGGTTGATTTTGAAACACCAAAGAACAAAATACAGTAAATGAAACCGTAATTAACATTCAAAAACTGAGACATTTTGGGAAGCTCTTTTCTATTTACGTCTACATAGATTATTGCACCTTGATAGGCAGGAGCTCTCTGTGGTAGCTGTACTTCCCTATCTGTCATCAATGCATGAAGAATTCCTGACGGACGGATGAAAGAGGAAAACGCAGAGAAGGCTTGGGGATGTTTGTGATATATGGCTGATATTCATTTCATGGAGGCGGAGGGTGGTGGGAATTTGAGGGGCACTGGGTGGGAAGACAGTTGTCTCTGGATCATCTCTGGATAATCTCAGGGGTTTTGGCTTTCTGATAATGAGCAAGGTGATTACCAGTCCCTGAACTGCTCACACACTCAATGATACCACAGAGACCAGTACTGTATTGGTTTGCTAATATACTGTATCGTATCAGGCCTATAATTATGTGATGTTAGAAAAGTGCTATCCAGCTGCCAATAAGAGATCCTCAATCTTAATTGTTTCGAGCATTCTGATTAGCATTCGAGTGAGTATATATGTGCTTCCGTACAAAGACAACAATATATATATATATCTCCACTCCTAGGGCTGATGCCGATACAGATATAGGGGATTTAAAAAAATCTGATATCAGTATAGGCCAGCATACACCAAGTGTTTGCAATGATCCCTTAAATGGGGATATCACACATAATTCACAGTTTAACAGCAATTGCCACAAGTCTAAAATCATATCAGTATAAATTATCCAAAGCAAATTTTTCTGCATAATAATGGCTAAAAAATTGTTTTAATATCAGTGTATATCAGAAGACATGCAGGACAATACCGATGCATAACTGGTAGGCCAATATTAGCCGATGACTACCTAACGGGCTCTAATATAGTATGCTTTATAAAAATGTTCTTGCTATCTATCATTTCTGTGTTTCAAGACTGTAGTTGTACACAGAAGTCACAGTTTGGTACATACGTCGGGTTTAGAGTCACCACTTCACACAAGTTCAGCACAACAGGACACACGAAAGGCCAGATTTCTTTTCATGCAGTTTACTACTTTAAGTGGTATAAGTTACAGTTTGTTCCACCTACTGTCATTTAGTCCCCCCTGAGATAGTCAGTACAGCCTGTAGTGCCTGAGGCAGTGAACAGTGAACATAAGAAACATTCCTATGCAGGGTTACAGTGGACGTTTATACTTACTGACTTACTGGCACAGATGTAGATGATGTACATTGTTAGCAACAAATGCTGAGGTTAGCCCAGAATTATGTTCCCTGTCAGCTACAACAGCTATAGAAAGACAGTTGTGGATGTAGGCTATGTAATTGGAAAGACATGATAATTTACACTTGATTGGTATCACCTAAATGAGAAGAAACACATCCTTCAGGATCAGTTTAATTCCCTGTCTCCCAAACTCGCTCCAAGCCGAAACTCTGAATCCCGGCTATGAACTGAACCATATCGTCTGTGCACCATTAAAATCCCTAGTGCACTTACAAGATCACAATGGTCGTTACGCTATTGATATATTTACAGTCCATCCACAGTAAAGGTCCATCATAGCAAAACAATCACATACCTGAGGTTTCTCAAACTGACAGGCCATTTAGCTGGATCTCTGTGCCCACACACTCTTCTCTGAAACTTGCTAAAAGACATTCTGCAAAATGCACAGAACCACTCAGTGTTACTGAATCGGATGAAGCCGGCTAAAAGAAACTAAATTACAGCATTATGTCACAAAATAAAGCCTGAGATGCACTAAACATCACACATTCACACATAAGATATCAAAGTGAAAGACACTGAGGGGGATTTTTTTTTTCCTTTAACACAAGCACATAATACTGTAACTCATACCCACACACAAGCATACACTCCCACACACAGACTGAGTGATACATGGACAGCGTGCACACACACCAACACACACTGATGTGAGACACACATACTTAGAGAAGAGGAGAGGCAACGGTGAGCTGTGACTCACCCTTATGTTTTTCCTGGTTCAGCCCACACATGTTTTTCTATCAGCTCTCTATCTGCTCGGTCATGTACTGCTGGGTGAACAGAATGTGGCTCTATAGAAATAGTTGCATCCTATGGACCGCCAAAAATAAATCCCCCATTCAAAACTCTAGTTCTGTCTTGTGTTTCTTTATTTATTTGATGCTTTCTTTGTGTGATACGCAGCAAAAATATGCTTCTCAAACAAGCCCCATCTCAAGATTTTCAAGGAACTTCTTGTGCTTTGGAAGAGACATGCCACCAAACACCTCAAGCAACGGTAGCTGTCCTGTTGTCATCTATGTCAGCCTGCAAGTGGGGGTGTATCCATCCACTGATCGCAGATCCTAATAAAAACACTCAAGATGCTGGTGAATTTCCATTATCAGCATAATACAGAATATCCTCAGATGAGTGAGTTGAAAAGCTGTCTAGCTACATTTCTATATTGATTTCCTGATTTATTAATCCTGCCTCTTCCCAGTTGCTCTTAAATCCCAAGCCTGTAACCATGGCTGAATGAAGTGCATATGTGGAAATCAAAATCCAAAATGTGTCTGTGAAGCAAAACAAATATTTATGGAGTCACTTTAAGGAAAACTTTAATGCATTTACATAGTTAAAATTATGTACCTGTTGTTTATTTACAGCAAATGGCAGTAAAAAAAAGTTGGAGATTGCTTCTCTTTCTTCTTCTGTGACGGATTGTGATAAATTTGCGTATGATATCGTCTCATATCGAACGCAGGAACCTGAATTGGATCTAATCAAAATAGTATCGTGGCAGACTGGTGATATTGGCAAACTTTGTATTGTAAGTAAAGATTTTATACAGTATCTCTAGAAGCAACATTTTCATGTTCTGAAGCGAAACATATGCCCTGAAATTTGAATTAAACATAAAAAGGATTGTAGATTATTGCAGAACTATTATATTAGATTTACATGTTCAGTGGAACAACTGAGGGTATTTTTTGGAGAAAGCAGCATCTTTGGGAACTTAAATTCAAAGCGTTTACCTACAGAAAAATTAAATATTCAAGATATTAAATATTAAAATCTACCCTGAACTCAGCGCTGTCAGGAAGACAGATAGAGTCCGGGTGTTCGGATGGACTCTTATGGGTTTCACTGATCTCAGCCTCCCCAAACTAAAGGTCAGCTAGCTTGATCCAAAGTCTCCCTCGAGGCAAAAAAAAAGAAAAACCAGAGTTGAAGAACAGAGGCCCAACATGACAGTTAAAAAATGGGAATATCACTGTTGCAGGTAGAAATCTGTCAGTGGACAAAGTGGATATCCTTTTGCTGCAGGTCAGCTGAGGTCAGCCTCTCCTGAAGCACGGCCAAGAATGGAAATGACTGGAATGCTTTAACTTGGCTCGCTCCCTGACAGGACTGTCAAGTGCACAACAACTGAGGTCAGCGTTCTGCAGTCCATAAGCATTTTAATGCTTAGCTAAGGTTACGACTTACACGCTTTCTTTTCTTTAATGATGGAGCAATCAGTGAGCCTTCCATTCTGTAGATGTTAGATGCTTGTAAAGGCACTGAAAGCTAACTGTCACAGTTTAAACATGGAAATTGACAGAGGAGATATTCAGTTGAGGAATTACGATTTTATTGGAACCATCAAATATCAAATCGTCCAAACTTTCTTACCAATAAATGTCCATAAACCATAGATCAGTAACTCTTTTAAAGATACAAACATTTGAAATTATGGGTTATTTTATTGGTATCAAGTATTTCCATTCCATTGCATTTAATAACTTCAGTTACTAGTTATTTTGCAGATTAAGATTGTTCAGTGTTGATTATTTTATTGTTTAATGCACAAAGAGAACACAATCTGATAATTGAATCCATCCCTATTAGGCATGACATTTATTTCTTGAACCCATCATACTGGACCTGGATAACTACCACAGAGTTGAACAGATCAAATCTGTCCCGACATTAAGTCCTTTAGGAACCATCCAATTTGTGAAAATACAACACAGTACACAGACCTCACTTTCCATCTCTCTCACCCCAATCTCAAAGTAAACTGCATGGAGATGGGGGATTTACCCTCATGGGTTGTCACCAGTTTAAAAAGTTAGTCTGGGGCCTTGTCAAACAATCAAACCATTACTAAAATAAAACAATCAATAATAATGTAAATGATAGCTAAATAATCAAACCATTATTAAAAGAAAACAATCGATAATAATGAAAATGATAGCTAGACATCCCTCACTGAGCGTTAGTGTAAGTATAGGATTGTCTTCTCACTGCTTCATAGACATACTGACCATCAAGCTAATCCCCTACAAAACCTGGGTTATTTTCGCCTCAGCAGAGAGAAAGAAAGATTGGCAGTGAGCTGGCTGACATGCCCGTTAAGTGTGTTGGTGCTGCTGCTGCCAAAGCTACCACCGAGTGTCTCTCTTCTTTCATAAAGAGCCTCTTCCTCATTCTCTGTCTCACACACACGCAGCATTACGTCAATCATGATAAGTGAGAACTGTCTGTTTGTGTGTTTGTTTGTGTGTGAGTTTGTGCCCAGCTGACTAAGTATCTTTGTATGAATCAGGATAAGATCGGCTCACTGACATACAAGGCTTATGTAAAGCTGACCTACAGTACCTGGCACCACACAAGTGTGAATCGGCCTGCTGCAGTGCTACCTAAACTGGCATCCCTGCTTGAACTGATTCACGCTGAAAGCACTGTAATGAAGACAATGAAATCAAGCAACTGACTGAATGTTTCCACTTCCTATACATGAAATGTTGTTGTTGTACTTCACAGCTTGATTTTACCAACGTAAACCCATTCACCAGAACAGATGTTGGCACTGTGACTTTATGCAAACCACAGATATGTAAAAACATGAATGTATCTTTAATTTTGCTTAATATGATGCAACAATGCTGTGCTTATGATCTGGTTAGATTAAGGCACACAAAATACTTGGTTTGGGTTAGGAACAGATCATGTTTTAGCTTAAAATACCTATTTTGGTCACCACAAACTCTGCTGAAAATGTCCAGAGAGAGGGATCCACACTAACATTTTCCACTGGTCGCACTAGAGCGCTTCACTTTTTCATTAAGTGCAACAGCACATCCTTTAGGTGCACCTACAAGCACAAGCTAACTCAAAACTAAACATAAACTGTGAGGTCTTCTAAAAAATATCCAGTGGTTTTCCAAAGTGAGAAGACTGACAGCATGGATGTTTTTTTTCTGTTCTAGTTTGATTTTTCGTAGCTCTGACGCTTAAACTAGTTTTGATACCAGGTGAGCAGTGTTGTTTTTCCCCCTATTTTTGAATATTACACTTACAAATGTTTAAACATAGTCTTGAACCGTGATCACTGGCTCGGTAGCCTGTCCTGCAAATTCACCACCACCCCTGGCCCTCCCAAGACAGTCAGGACTATACACAAGCAATGTGAGCATTTTTTGTCCAACTGTCAATATAATACCTAGGCCTGTGACACACACAGATGTAAATGTATCATTGGTTTTCAAAAATAATAGCCTGCAACACTTTATCCTGACGACTGGGCTGGATTTTACACATACTGTACATCTAACTGCTGTGAAAGGGATGTAGTGACATGGCAAAATACAGCATTAGTGTGCAACACAAGTCCACTTAGGTAAGCAGCACATATGGTGGGACAACAAATCCCCAGTTTCACCTAATGATCCAAACACTCTTATCAGGAGCTGAAAACATGGTGAGGTTAATATCACATTTATTGCTGATTTCCACAATTCTGACTGACACTGCAGCAGGGAAGGATGTTCACCTTCTTTTTATTCAAACTGTCTTCCAATCCAGTTTGTATGTTCTCCCTGTGCAAGCGTGGGTTTTCACCGGGTACTCCGGCTTCCTCCCACAGTCCAAAAACATACTGAGGTTAATTGATCATTCTAAATTGTCCGTAGGTGTGAATGAGAGTGTGGTTGTTTGTCTCTATGTGTAGCCCTGCGATAGACTGGCGACCTGTCCAGGGTGTCCCCTGCCTTCGCCCTAAGTCAGCTGGGATAGGCTCCAGCCCCCCCGCGACCCTGCAGAGGATTAAGCGGTGTACATATAATGTGTACAGATGATGGATGGATGGATGTCTTCCAATCCAATTGAATGATACATTTTGTCTGAGGTGGATATCTAGAAACTGTCTGTGCCCTGATCTCTGTCTGCCTTTTTCTAACTCTGCTCCAGTGGGAGCGAGCCAGTCTCCCCTGCAGGTGGTCTAAAATGCTGCCATCAGACTGGCAGTACACTTAATCCTCAGTCAAATAAACAATCAGCTTTCAAGTTTGGTTTTAACAGTACTGACATTCTAGGACTGTTTTCCTGATTATATTCCCCTTTCAGGTTCTCTCACTCTTCCTCCCAATTACTGTTACCAGTTGCCTCTTGCCAGTGACAACCCAGGGGAGAGTTTCAGTATTGAGACTGTCTGTTTTTCTTTCATTTTTGGGTTATTCTTAGTGTTCTGTGCTGGATCATAAGGAGGGCTTGATTCCTGTCTTAATTATCTTATTTAAACCAAAACCCCCAGGCTATGTTAGACACTCACCTTGTTATTAATTTATTAAAAAAAAATAAAACTACACATACTGAAGACATTTGCAAGTCTCAAGTAATTTGTCTTGGGCAAGTCATAGTCATGAAAGAGAAGTAGTAGTAGAAGCAGAAGAAGACGACGACGACGAAGAAGAAGAAGAAGAAGGTGAAGGTGAAGAAAGGGAAGAAGAAGAAGACCATAGAACCAGAAACACTGTCGCTGGTGTGGATTTTTTCCTACAGTTTCCAAGGAAGAAAACACAATTCTAATCTGAAAAACATCTTACACAAGGGTTCAGAGTCGGGAGGAAAAGTCTGTTTTAGCACAACAAATGTAGCCAGAGCTAAGGAATAATAAATCATCTATCTAAATGTTAAAAGTATCGGTATCGGCAATGAGAAACATATAATTATCATTATTGGCTGAAAAACTATCCTTACAGTGCATCCCTTAATCGAGACATTATAGGCCAATTTATCTAACCTTTTTGAAAAGTATGACAATAGAAAAAACTGAATTGTTATTACTGACGTTCAATGAAAAGATGTTATCACACAAAAAGCAAATAACTTTATCAGAACTCATTTAACTCTTCTTTTCTTCTGAAGTAATATGATTATGTCCCCATGAGTGAAATACCGACAGTTGCAAGTCATTAAAACCAGCAGCCTGAGTTGACTTGAGTCCAAGTCACAATGACTCAAGTCTGCATCTCTTTGTACTGCATCTGCATTCATCCACACCCTTATTGTACAAGTCGAGTTCATTTGGCATTGCTACAACAGTGGGAGCAATGAAAAGCCATGAAAAAGACTCACCAGGCCTCCACCTGTATTCACCACACAGATGATTCATTAGCTCGGGTACAGACCCCCCATGCATCACCTTGACATCTGCACTTTCAGACGACATCTCTGCTCATATTAAACACTTGAATATGAATATTATGAATATTCACTTATCTTCCATCAAATGAGTTCTTTAAATCAAAGCTTGTAATGAGTAACAAGAAAACAGGCATGTCATTCTCAAGACTAGGCAGCACATCTCATCTCAGAGGTCCACTTCCCATCTCAGCCTTTACTCAAACACAAACACCATCGGTCAACTCAGCCTGCCTCCTTTGTCACTTAGACTTCGACAGAATCTATTTCATGTGTTCAGCAGTAAAATGGCATACAAACACAATCACACACAATCAAACAACAGCAATTAAAAACTGTAGACCACAGGGAAATTATGCAAGAGCGTGAAGCACAAGACACAGTACATTTCCATGTTGGTGTGTGGCAAATCTCCAGAATGTTTGCATAACCTCTATCCTTCCATACACTTAGAAGGACTAAGAATCAGGTCAGTTTACAGCTGAATCCCATTCTGAGCTTAAACAATTACAGAAGCCACCAACCAAACCTATAGGGGGAAAGGTAGAAAACCGATTGACTACCAGCCTGGTCTTCCAGCAGTGTGAACCCGATCACTCCAAGCTGCTGCCTCATCTCAAATGCATCAGGCATTTAAATGTATCTGCACGCACTGCCGGAGTGTGGGCACGACAGAGAGGAAATCAATAGCCAGCTCCTGTATGTAAATGAGACTGGACAGAGGCTGACAAGTGTTTGAGACATCTACCATGTTTAGGCTCACATTGTAAAAACCAGTCAGTTTGAGGGGTAACAGCCCAGGCTGCTATAGCTGCATCTGCAGATGAAGCAAGGGGTTCAGTGGGGGAGGTCAGACCTACAGCTTTTACACATGATTTTTAAATGGAATCAAATCAGCTATAAACTGATGAAGACAAAGACAAATGTGCACATATTGGGCTTTAATTTGGGTGATCAATCAGCAAAAAGAGCCAGCCAATATGACTCAGCACCTGAATTTGCACCTCTCTCTCTCTCTCTCCCTCTCCCAGGAGGCAGCTTAGCACACATCATAAACCACTATTACATTTCTATAGGGGCGTTTTCTCAAAGATTTTCTCACAGTGACCTCATCTTATAGCTTTCTATAATGCCTTATAGGATTCACACTACATCACTGCCACCGCAGCAAGCCGGGTTCCCCCGCAGTGACCGCAATAGGTAGGAGCATTACAATGCAGGCACCATCCTATTCCAACAACACAACCATTTAATGGGAACCGATTACATCCAATCAATCGATGAGTCTTACCTATCTCCGAGACGTGCTTCCTTGATCTGTTGCTCAGCCGTGATTTCATGTCAGACTTAAATTCCGCAGCACTGCTCACCTAACCTGGCTGGAGACAAGAGATGAGACAGCACAGACTCATGAGAAGCCAGACCCAGATCTCCTGGAGACGAACAATGCGTCCTTTCTCCATCCACACAGAGAGGGGCACCTCATCATTTCAGCCTCAGTGCCTGCTCAAATGCTCATTCGCTGTCGGGGTGGAAACACTCCCCTCCGACCCGCCGGTATCACCGAGCTTTTGTCGAGTCACTGCCATTCACACACATTCGATTGTACTATCACGATTGTTAGAGAAATGAAGAGAAGTCTTTTTTCTTTCTTTCTTTCTTTTTTTTTTACCTGTTCGGTGCAGTGTCTCTCAGTGCAACTCCCGATCTGTCGGACACACAGGCTCCGCAGCCCGGATTTACCGTAATGACGAGACTAGTCACGCCACACCGATGCGTTGCCACGGTGCTCGCGCAATTACGGCGGTGCGCTCCGCACATTACATTGATTTAAATAAGGAGAGAATTAAATGTCATCCCTCATGAATGTCTTCAATCTCATATTAGTTATGTCACCCTGATTGTCCAGACTCTATTTTTAGCGTGTTGGTCTGGTTGGTATCTATTGTATGTCTGTCCATCTTGAGTCACTCATCTGTTTCTCTTCTTCAGGTTTCTTCCATCGTTTTCCATCAGAGGAGTTCAGTTTATTCCTCATCAACACCTGTTAGCAACCGCCATTTTTTAAGTCACAAGCACATTATATTCAAATTGTGGGACATTTAGACTAGTGTGTTAAGTGGTAAAAACAAAACTTGTACATATCTTAAGCCTGTGGTAACCACATACTTTATTTCAGGCATTTAATCTAAAAACAATGGACAAAAATGTATGTTACCTAGCTTACTGCTCAACTCTGCTTAGCTAATGTTAGCTAACGTTAACTACGTTCGTAAGTGTTGCCAACCTTCCGTAAGATAAACGAGTGAAACGAAATGATAAAAATGTGGTGACAGGTACAATTTAACTCCTTCTTGATTATTTAAATGAACCATGCTTCACAGACATTTAATTTCTGGCTATAAACTAGACTTCGTGTTAGTAGCTCGTGGTACAAAAGTTAGCATACAATTATTACGTTAGCTCGACTAGCTAAGTTAGTATTTCCCTCCACAGCCCCCTTCCTTTCTAAAAGAAAAAAAAGTTTTGCAGTTTAAAAAAAAAACGGCGTTTCTAGGATTCAAATGTATAGACAGATGTTACACGAAATGTTAGTTTTTGTTTACAGAGTAAGACCATCTTCAAATTTCTGAGGATATCCTAAAAATTAATTTTAGATGATGGGGATCCTGGCAGTGAAGTCAGGTGTGACAGGTGTTAGCTCAGTACAATTTTTTTTTTTCTTACTTACCTCTTGTAATTGTCCATTTATCCAAAAGTTTATGTATGCTAGGATATCTTTTGCCACCACAGCGGTTGAAAACACCTCTCAAAGTTGTGAACAACAGTGATAGCAGCCTGACATTTTCAGAAAACCACCTGCCCCTCTACAGTCTTTCTGTGACTAGTCAGAGTACTGTAACAGTGAGAGCACCCTCTGGAGTGCAAATGCTGTTGTTACAACCATGCAGAAATGCAATACAGAAAAGTCATTTTGCTTCATAGCTGTGTCCATAATTGCATAATTTATTTGAAGGAATACTGAAGTATGAACAATTTAGCCCCAAATCATTCTGTTAACTCCAGCTAAATTAAACGCTGTTAGAGGGATGCTGTTTTGATGTTGACTGATGCTGGCTTCTGAAGAGCAATATGGCCCCCATGTGGCTACCAGAGGCTCATTCTGCCTGCCAGCTATCAGGATCAGACAGATGTGACTTGGCAGAGTCATGGTGGCCCTCCTGCAGGAGCGGCGAGAATGTAGACTTCACTTCGCTTTTCAGCAAGAGATGAGGTCTCAGCATCTGAGCCAACAGTGGGGCTGTTGAGCTCTTAAAATATAGACAATCTTGCTTTTTGTGAAAGAAGCATGAAACTTTCAAGGTTTGTTCTTGATGACCTAAGCTTTAATTTGAGATGTGGAGGCATTCTCAGTTTGACCTCTGAGGTCAGCTCGAGGTCATTTACCTCTGTGATATGATATTTCTAGGCCCGAAATTAGAAATGGGTGTATCGTAGGATCTAAATGTGATAGAAATGTAAACTAAAGATGTGTTTCCATGTTTCTGGGCATAAGCAAGTCATTTATAGCATTGATTTAGGTCAACATCATTAAGTGCAGTGAAGGTCACTGGTAAAAAGATCCAAAGATTGGATGAATCTAAGTATAAAATGGAGAGGTCCTTTAGATTTCACCAAACAATTCCGTACAAGTATGGACATGACAAAAACGTAGCCCTACTTGAAGTTGAACTCCTATCAGAAATTCCCAATGAAACATTTATCAGGTAACATATCAGCATTCTAAAACAGTACAGTGAAAGTTGTTGCGCTGGGTAAAAAGTTGTTTCCTTGCCTCATTGACATCTAAGCGTGCACTTGTTCTGTCACAGATCAGCACCACAAAACGCTCTAATTGAGACAAGGAAAGATCACTCGACTCTTGTGGCATATGCAACATTTCATGGAAAGCCTCTGTAATTTCTGGATATACACGCCATGTATCCCCGGCAGTCTTTTTAGCTTTAAGGCTATTTGTTTGGTACACATCCCAAACAATGTTATTACGTTTTGTGTCTTTCAACTGTGATACTATGCATGGTACAAATACATTGTCAGCATAGGCCTGGAAGAATTTACCAGTACCTAGTTTCAACACATGTGTAGCTGCAGCACCATCGATAAAAACAGCTTCTACCTGACCAACATTGGTTTCTGACAGGCCAGAGTTCACAGAATTAAGACAGCGAACAAGGTCTGAATTTGTTCCCATTCTTAATGCACCTCCTTGAGATAAGGATGGTGGTTCTGACTTATTCTCATGGCTGAAGAACCAATCGAGATCACCCTCCCTTGTTTGACATGCTATGTACAGATGAGAAAACAGGCTACAATCACTCTTCAGAGCAGCAAGTTGTGCCTTGTGCTTTGACTGTCTTTACAGGTGGAGACCTAAATAAGGGCAGCTGGTTCTTTGGGATTGTGTCTGCCCCACCCTGTACCGCAGAACTGTAGGAAAATAAGATCCCGTTTACACGAAGGGAAAATGCAGATATTTCCACGTGGTTTGGCCTCTCATTTAAAGGAAAGCCCTGATTTTATCACAGAAAATGATTTTTCTAAAAGCTCTGGCTATTGGCATTCTGATTTACAGGATAACAGAGGTAGATTTCCATAAACCCTTCTGTAATTTTTCCCATCTAATATGACAACAAAATGAAAACAAAAAACAAAAAAAACAAACAGTTTGAGCCTGGCTTTATCACACAATCTGATTTCTTTTCAAAAAAAATATATGCAAATTGTAGCATTTTTAATGAGATATGGCCTCATTTGCATATTTAAACATTAAAACACAAAAAACTTGCAATACATTTTTTTCTTAGATTAATATGAGTAATCAAATGAGATAGTTTCATGGTGATATCTAATTTTTTTTTACCCTATTCACCAATAGTGTCTTGCCTTAAGCCACCTTAAGTCACATTCCTTGTAACCTTCACTGCACTTAATAATGTTGACCTCTTAGAGTGCTATCAGTGGCATGAATGAGTTCCTCATGCCCAGAAGCTGGGAAATACATATTTGGTTTAGATTTCTTTGGATCCTAAGAGATACACATTTACAATTTTGTGCATGAAAATGACCTCTAGCTGACCTCAGGGGTCAAACTGAGAATGCCTCCACATCTTAAATTAAAGCTTAGGTCCTGAAGAACAAACACTGAAAGTTTCATGCTTCTTTCATAAAAAGCAAGATTATTGAGCTTAACAGCTCAACTACAGCAAGCAACTGGCGATAGCAAAAGTGAAATGTTTTGATTTTTTCCCCCTCCTCCAAGTAAGTATGCTGCTTTCCAAGAAGACATACGTTTCAATTCACCAGGGAGGGAATCTTGTTTAAGGAAGAATGGAATGGAAAAGCTTTTTCTCTCAGCAGACATCTGAAGTGATGGAAATGTACATTCTCAATTAACAGCCAAATCCTATTCCCCCCTACTAACCTGGAATCAGATAATTACCATCTGTGACTTAATTTCATGTGATCGAGTTTCTAATTCTAGACACCCGGTCTCTGGTATCTGGTGTGAAGCAACTGACACACATACATGTTGGATGAGACGGATGACCTTGACTACCATCTGCCCATCAGGCCTCCTGGTGGCTGTGAAGGATATTCTAAGAGGAGGTTATGCATCTGGGATCAAAGTACAAGCTGTTAGACTGGGACCGTGGCTCTAAAAAAGCCAATGACCTCCATAAATGTTAATCATCCAAACGACTGAAATGACCTCACATTAGATTGTCCTTCCAGCATTAGCTTGTACCGATGACATCTTAGTGAAGTACACTTGGCTGTATTTCACATGACGGTTATAAAAACGATAGAGCTTGTGATGAATGAGATGCTTTACTTAATGTGACTATTTTTGGCATTGTTGCCTGTCTAAGGGCAACAATGTAGTATACATTGTAGTTGATAATAGTATGAACTGTTTAGATTATCTGTGTCTTGACTTGTGCAATTTCAAGAATTCTACTGTTCAGATATTTCCTTTTTCATTCTTAGATTTTTGGAAACCTGATGTGTTGATTGTTCTTATTATCATTATCAAGTATGACACCCACCACTTGAATGTGTTAACTGATGTTAATATTTACCAACAATTGTTCTTTCTTCATAGAAAATATACAGCAAAATAAAAACATCAACAGAAAAAAATCCAATAACACACGTACATATTAATACAAAGACAAGTTACATAAATATATATACGTACTTAAGTCTTCTATAGAGACTTTTTTTTTAAGACAACTGTGTAAATAAATAGCATGTGACAACTACAAACAGTATATAAACCTGACACTACTGTGGGGCTGTGATGGTACATATTTCTTTACATACAGTACCTCTTGTGTATTAAAACCTGAAAGTGTACAAGAAGCTACAGTAGCCAGTTCAAACTATTATGACAAATATAACAATACTCACTAAATAAATACTTTTGCTTCAAAGTATTAAGGAGTTAAATTTCAAATAACTGTAATTGTGGAGTGTATGAAGTATTCCTATTAAACTTCTCAGGGTGTATTTTCTCGCTGTGGTCCCAGATGCGAGGAAATCTGGAGAAGAAAGAACACAGTTATCAACTAATTTAACTAACAATACAACTGTTTGCGTTGTAACTTCCAAAAACACTCCCATGTTGACTCTCTGCGTTAGATCGAGATCTGCTCAGTTCCTAAATTGCCTAAATTACCCAAATCATCATATTCAGAATGAAGTGACTGAAGTAAGCCTTTGTTAATGACTACTGCATCAATCAATTAAAAAAATGTACTGTGTGCCCTGAAAAATGCAGACCAGAAATCCATTAACACATCAGAAAAGCTTTTGTGTTCAGAATTACTGATTGGAAAGATGAATGAATGCACGGATATTTAAACAAGTGACTAAATAAATTATTAATCTGAAGGAACACATGACAAAATGTAATTTTATTAATACTTTTGTGAATGTTTATAAAGTAATTTCTATTGTTTATTAAAGACAATATTAATATCTGCTGCAGCGTTTGTACACAGTAGATATGAGATGACTATTAAACAGGAAGTTAAATGTTTCTCCAAACTTACATGTAAAAAAGTAAGGCACTGCTCTCTCAGCTGCCATCGGGTGTTCTGCTCTTGCTTTGTCCACCAGAGGGCAGTGTAGCACCAGAGGACCGAGCTGGGGAGAGATGGGAGTTGGAGTTCTTTGACGTGGTGGAGGCACGGCTGCACTCTGACCACCCTGATGACACTCTTTCTTGGTCGGCAGAGAGCAGGGCTTCTTCTTCGTGCTCATCCAGGGGAAACACTCGCGGCTCCCAGGGTGTCTGAGGCTGCCGGAGTACAGAGGGGATGTAATGTTACTGAGTGAATCTGTAAGTTCTTTAATTGTAGAAATCACTCTCTATCGACACAAGGATGAGAGTGTACCATATTTATCAATTAATACATTATTTAATGTGCATTAAACTTGATCAAATTAAATCAACTTCAAACAGAATGTGCACCACATTCAATTGTGAAATAATCCCCAAACCCTGACTGTTGTTTTTCCCATATCGGTACCTTCTTTGCATTTAGGCTTTGTATCATAGATGTGCATAATTCTAATGCCTGAAAAAAAAAAAAAAAAAAATCAAAGGTTGTGCTTCAATCAGGTTTTGTATGGTTGCTGGAGTGCTGACTGAAGTAGGGGATATTTGTGGTGTGGAAAAGGTTGATTAGGACAGTCTGGTTTAGTGGCAACTCATTCCTTCTCCAATCAAAGCAAAGTGGTCCAGAGCAATCATGCAACTGGAGCAAAGTGGAGACAAGTATCTGTGGAGGCTCTCAAGGAGCCATCTCCGCTTTATAACTCACACAATATGACTGGGAACGAGTGTTGATTAGTCTGCAACCCAATTTCGCCACTCTATACTCCTCTTCTCTTTTCTGAAGCACAAATACCACAGCCTTATCTTTAGCTGGAATGTTAGGGAAAATATCCTTCAGCGACTGAGGTGAAAAATGACCATTTATAGGCTGTATACTTCTCAATATGGTGACTAAAGAAAGAAAAGACATGTTTCCTTGTTTTTCTTAGTCTTTCAGTGAACCTACTTTATGTCTCTGTCTGAGGAGGTTATATTTTCACAAGTGTCAGCAGAATTACACAAGACCAACTGAATGGATTTTTGTAAAAATGCACATGAAACTGAATAATGCATGGATCTTGATGAAACTACTTGTATACTTATGAGGCAGGTATCTATGAGTGAGAACAATAAGATACAGATCCAAATAAAAATACTCTGACCATTTGCTGCTTTCAAATTATACTCCTGAGCTTGTGGATACTACATTAAAAGTCGTGTACATGATCTGCTTGGATTTGAAGCAGTTCAGTCATGAGAACACTGTCACTGTCACAGGCTAACGATTTAGCAAGCTAAGGAGCACATAAAATAATACAGGAAATGAAAAGGGATAAAAAGAGTGAGGCCAATGAGAATATCAACATTTTACCCGGACATTTTCCAAATTTAGGGAGGAAAATTATAGCAGCAAACACATCATAAGTTGTGAAAACAGAGCTTATACAAAATTTCAACATCTGAGAAGTGAATACCGTGTTCATATAGACTCTGTGAACGTGATGAATACGACTGCATTTGAAAGCAGCAATCCTGTAATGTGTCATAATGTTTGTCGCTGGTTAACACTTTATACTCCTTTAAATTATGTGCACACAGACACCATATGACATGTTGGAGACAGTTGTAATATTCTATAAGATTATACCCAGAGGAAGAACTGCTTTGTATCACTAAGCAGTGTTCCCTCGTCTGGCACAAGGATCATCCCACTCTGGTACTCAGAGTCTGTATGGGAGATTCGGCTTTTCAGCTGTGGTGCTTTTGATCTTACCAGCCACTCCTCCGAGCTTTGCTGTTCATCAGTATCCAGCTGAGCACAACTAGACAATTCCACAGAGCTCTCCTCTCCTGATGTGCACATCCCGCCCCCACTGCCTGACAACCTGCTGCCAGATCTGGAGAGAAAAAACAAACACACCCCATGAAACTTCACAGGGACATAACTCAACACTCCACTTTTCTCCATTCCGAGATTGGGATGTAATACAGTTGTCAAAAGCATCTCTTTGTTAACCCATTCTGATGAACGCATGAAGTATGACAAACAGGACCTGACAATTCTGAAGCTTCCGAATATATTCTTCCCAATCTCACATTTGTAGTTCACAATGAATTTAGTGAGGCTGAGTGTGTATTTGTGTATGTTTGTGTGTCTCTCCACCTGTTAGGACGCCTGCAGCATTTTCTATTCCCCCAGGATCCCCAGCGCATTTTCTCACTCTGTTCTAGGGCGAGGTGTCTCTGGGCCATTATTTCATCTGTGAGATCCTCCACCTGAAAACCAGGCAGGCACGCAAGAATTAAGATGATATTTTCTTCACAGATGACAATAAGAAGCTCATGTCTGAAAGGATGAGATGCTACCTGCCCCTCCTCACTGTCCTCCACCTTCTCTGCCTCCCTGTTTATCAGAGGTAAGGTGTCAACCAGCCGCCAACTGCAAAAACACACACTTCTTTAGATGACCGGCAATAACAGTGGACAGTAGGGACAGTTTCTTTCAATTTAATTTTTCCTTAAATTGTTTTTGCGTTTAATAAATCTAGTATAAATCCTTAATGTATCAAGGGATCTGCAACTGGCTGCACTAACATTGTAGCTCGTCCTCCCCACACTAGTTACAGCAGAGTCAGAATTAAAGTACGTTTTTTAAGGAGAGTGATAAATGAAAAAAAACAGGACCTTGAGACTTTACACAACTCCCTCAGAGTCAGTTCCGTTCTGTACCTGGGCGTCAGGATGTCTTTGTACTGCAGCTTTTCCACTTTAGCTGCTGTCATGGGGATGACAATGTTGTTAATGTTGTACTCGCTCACTCCCTGGCGTTTGCGCACAAACCCCTGAAAGGAAATGTGGGGCAAGTTAAAGTGGGACCAACATGACAGCTAACACCAATTGCTCAGAAGTGTTCACACATTCAGAGTCGTTTTGTATCACAGAGGCTTGCTAATCCAAACACAGACCGGCTTTTGACACATACCTCATACGCATGCCAACAGATCCTTTCGAATTTATGTTGCGTGTATTTAATTTGAAATATCACCTCACTCTTGCTAAAAAAAAAAAATCTGTATTCTAGGGCTGAACTCAGCATATCTGGAATTGTGTTTTTTGTTTTTTTTCAGACTTTCAGAGTCCTTGAAGGTGACTCACTAAAAGACTAATGAGAAGTTAAAAGTGTCCTTTAAGACACAGTTTTCATGGTAGAGATCTGAATGAGGGTCAGGTTAGGTTAGGTCAGTGATATAATGTAACTAAGTACATTTACTCAAGATTTCTGCTCAAGTACTGCTGGTATGGGTGCTGTTTATGTAACTGGGTAAGAGTGTGGGCAATACACAAGTACATTGTTCGTAAGTTCAAAGACGCGCGTGTGTCTGTGCCAGCATTACCTGCGAGGCCCGCTTGCTTGCAATCTGTGTGTAGCTTTCCTCTAGCACTTCATCTGAACTGTCCTCTGTGTCACAGAGCTGGTACAGAACATTTTCTTCCTCTGAATATGACACACATTCCAATATGTTTCATCAGGGTCTGATTTATCCAATCAGCGGTTCATTTTTCATGAATCAAATACAAATTAAAGATGGCTCCGCTTCTCAGAATCAAGAGCCTTCACTATAGCCGTTTCATCACAGATTTACAAAAGATTTCAACCTGGAACACACACATTCTTACACACACCTTCTATCAGCCTGGGGATGCGTCTTCTCTTCCTTTTCCTCTGATTGGCTCTCCTGTGTTGACCCTTGGCAGAGCCCGCCATCCCGATTGGTGATAGAACCATAACTCTGCTTTTATGATGCCTTCCACGCTGCTTGTATTTATGACCTATAATGAAAACACGCACATAAGCTAAATTAACACAGCACAGGAATTTTCTTTTAATCCCAATCTGCCCCTCAGTTCCTTTTGGATTTTATGCTTTGGTTAAAGTGTACAAAAGCCAATCTAGAACCATTAGTCCTGCTATTTTGTCGGGTGGCTGCCTCTCAGCTTCCTGCTCCTGCTTCACGTCCCACCAGCAGCTTTATTTTCATTTTGGGATACACCTTTTATGTCAGTACATAATGGGTATTGCAGTGATTGTGCTCTTTATTCTCACACTGGAAAAACAGCTCATGACAACATGAGTCACCATTCTTCGTGTCATTTACCCATATTGTTCATTTCCTGCTGTCTTTCAGTGTTTACATAATGTATTTAAACTATGATAAGCTTTGATAAGAGTTAAGTTTCCGTGTACCACACTATAATTTTAGGTGACGTCTACTTGATGGATTGTGTTCTTCCGTTGCTATTGACAAAAGGAGATTAAGATCATTCAAGCTGACAGGCGATCGACAGAGGGGTGGGTGAGTGACGTCTTTATCAGTTTCCAATCTGCCTCCTTTGTGTCTCCTCCTGTACTCTCTCCCCACATCACTTCTTGTCTCTTTTATCCCCACACTGATTTGTTAAACACAGTGTGTAGTCCCTCCATAAAAAGGGAAAGTTCTACAATCAGCCAATCATTGATTGTTTCAGCTCATCAATCTACATTGTGGACATTCATGCGAGTAGGAGCCACTTAAAGCCCTGAGATGGGAGCTTCCAGATGTATGATCACTCATTGGATTCAGGCTAATATGCCACGACATGTATTGGCATCGGTGAGATCCCAGATGATTTCATCTCCATCTACTGCACAGCTGGAAGCTTCATACAGACCGAGTGGGGTATCTGAACAATCACTTATCATGGTGGACAGGGAGACAACAAGCAAACACAGCAGTCGAATCTAAAGCAGCCATTTTATTTTCAAGTTCGCAGTGGTTTTGTTTCCTTTTACTGAATGCATTCAACCAGGAGAAATGTCTGAACAGGATGAACTGTCACTTAATTATAATTATTCATACATCAGCTGTAGAAGTCTTTATAAAGATAGAATGTGTAACATTTCTGTTCCAAAAAGTCTAGCAAGGATTATTGAATTGTGAATTTAAATTTTCCCAAAAAAATTACAGTGTTAAAACAGAAAAGTCCCGTAGTGTTTTTAAATAACAATGGATGCCATTGGTCGCCTGTCGCTTCCAGTAGTGCTTGACAGTGAGATAGGAAGTTGCTGAATGTGACTAAACATAATGTGAATAAAACATTAAAACCTTACCCTTGAAAACAACTCCCATGATCCCACACTACTTACATCTTGTGTTTAGTTTTGATTCAGAGACCTCAAGCAGAATTTAAGCACTTCACATCGAAATCTGTTTTAGTTGATTTACCTATTAATCTAAGTTATACATATGACATGATGAAAATAACACTGAATGGAAAAATATATATTCAGTACAAATCATTCACATTATTCTGTGCTATCACATATCAAACTGGGACAAAGTGCCACCAGTAATGTAATAAAATCATTTCTGTTAAAAGGTACAATTGAAAGGTTCTTACTGTGAAGCTTCAGCAAGTAATCTCGACTTTGTGTAAGAATTGATTTCAAAAACAGACTCAGACCACAGCAGAAAGAAGTGGCTCAAAAGCCAATGAAGGCTCCTGTCTACTCGATGAATAACAACAAGACTGCAGGTGCAGCTCTAGAAACGGTACCTCTGCCTCTCTGTCACCTGTCTCATCAGTTCACCATGACATCCACTCTGTTCATAGGCAGTAATTAAGCATATTGCTCAGTAAGGCAGTACAAGGCACAGCAAATGCACTAAGCTGTGGCAACATGAAACGTTACTTGGTGAAGAACATGTAAAGCAAAAGAGAGCATTGCACTGTACGAGATGAGAGCACCAGAGAACATAACAGGGTATGTAATCAATACTAAAGGGCAGGATCTTACTGTTATGCAGCGGTGTGGAGCTGCGTCTGTTGTAGCATGCTGCACTGGATGGATGGACATTGACAACCAAAGGCTTCAAGGACCATTCTTCTCTGGCCTGGGCCGTCTTTATGTGATCTGACAGAGGAGTGTCTGGAAGAAGAAGACAATACAATTTTAAGTTTGTGGTCAAACAAAATCTACAATATTCATCAGCACTATCTCCAAATGCAAGCATGCAATCACACATCTGCATTGTCGAAGCACCCGCATCTGTTGTTTTTCTGTGCAAGCCGCCAAACTGGCAGCAGCAAAACAACAACTAGATACTCTACATACTAATCCTCAGGTGCCGGTTTCAAAAAGAAATCCAGCAGATTTCGTTGAGAGAAAATAAGCAGCGAGGAAAAAGTAATGAAGGAACGAGGGACTGAATGTTATTGAGAAGATGCCTACAATCCACCTTTAATATCAATAATACGATACATGATTTGTGTTGTGGTGCCTGTGCTCTCTATTCTTACAATGGACATGACATAATTAGTCATTATTCTCCATGTCATTTGTCCACATTCTCCACCTCCTGCTTGCTTTCACAGTTTATGTAATCCTTCTTTATTTAAGCTATGATAAGCAGTGATAAGTTAGTTTCCGTGTACCACACTATTATTTAAGATGACGTTTACTTGACAGACTGTCTTCTTCTTCTGCTATTGACAAAAGGAGAGCAAGATCATTCAAGCTGACAGGAGATCGACAGAGAGGTGGGTGAGTGACTTCTTCATCAGTTTCAAATCTACCTCCTTTGTGCCTCCATGTGTATTCTCTCTCTGTACTATCGCTCTCACTTGTGCATTTTTATTAGCTCATAATTGTATTTGAAGGGTAACGCCGCTTCTCTGGTGTTTGTCCTTGCTTCTCTTCAAAATATTTTCACATCTCACACAGTTTTGGTGAGTTTTATCTTGTTTTTCCAACGAGTTTGAATGAGTTGAGTGTGTTTTACAATGATAAATGTTTCTCCAAATGGAGTCTGGTAAAATTGGCAAGTGACTTAGTGGTTTAACAAAAATATCTTAGAATTTGAAAGTGCACTATATAGGGGTGTGCATCTCTCCCTCATATTACGATTCGATACACATCTAGATACATGGGCTACAATATGATTCAGGGACGATACATTTTAAATACAGAACGATTTGATGCGATTCAATACAATATGATGCAATCTGATACAGTTCTTAACCTTTATTTAATGTAGAGATTCATTTTCCATTATAAATTGAAATATGCAATTCTATAAAAGTGGCATTGCTTAGCTTACCATGTCTCGAAAGCATCACTCTCAACCACACTGTAAGGTCATAAGTCCTTTGCAATAACAGACTATAGATGCTGTGATTACCTTGGACCTCGCCAAGTTGTGTCTAAGTTGTGGCTGGAAAAAAGTCTTTAAAAGCCATGTCGCTGTCTTGCGTTTTCTCTCTTGTGCTAGCTGTAACGTTACTAACGTTAGCATCCGTATACAATTTTTAGTTGAATTTCTTCTCCAAAACTACTTGGTGCCCCTTTAAAAGCTCAATTTATGAGAAAGTTGTTTTTTGAGTTTCATTCCCAGCTCGTCAGATACTGACACTTTGGGATCCTGGGTCAGGTCGGCCGCCATCCCTTCAAATAAAAAAAGGCTATTTAACAAGGGATGCTTTCCATAATGATGTCAGACACTTCAAATAAGAATATGAGCCTGTCAGTAGCAGAAACAAGCACTTCAAGTCAACATATTTTGATGGTGCTTAATTTCCTGCATGGATTACATCACAGCATCTGCCTACTGCGGTGGTCTCACTCAGTACTTGACCGATTTTAAAGAATTGTTTTCCCCATTATACACTTAGACATAAAATCATGGGTCCAAGGTGAAAAATACCTAAGTTACCCTTTAACACAACAAACTCAGCAGGGTATCTGACATGCTTGGAACCCCTTGATACATGCTGATTAGAAACAACACAACAGGATATGTGACTGTGTGGCACGTCCAGTCAGTATGCTACAGACATCAACTGCGAAATTACCCGGGGGCGCCGCGGGGGCGTAGTGTGTTGCTCCTCAGGAAAGGTCTACAATGTCAAATGTGAGGCCAACAACATTTCGAAAAAAACTTCGCTGGTTTATGTTGCTATCTCAAACTTTCTCCTACCAAATGAAAGAGACAACGCAGGGTGAGGTGTGGAGCCAGTGGTTCTGGAGGACAGGGCCCCACTGGAGTTGGAGCTGCAGTCAGGATCAGAGCACAGGACTACAGGATCACAAGATGACCAACATGAACAGGAGGACGACGAGAGAGAGGAGGAGAGTGTAGACACTGACGTCCCAGAGTCCTGAAGACCGAGAGAGAGAGAGAGAGAGAGAAAGAAAGAGAGTTATTTTTCACCAAATGGTTGATAGAGAAGATTTAACTACAATATTAACTCGGCTCTCTCTTTTTTATTAGAGCATGAGTCATAAAGTTTGAAGGGAGCTGCTCTCTGCTTAGGCACGCTCATTAAATTCATTAAGATGTTAAAGGGCTTTCTTAGTCATCTACCAATATCACAATGGTGGCTGCTCAGTGCTCATTCTTAAACAGCAACAGTTACTTTTGGCTCTTTGCTGGAATAGTAGTGTTTAGGAAAATGTTGAACATTTAAAGGTACATCAAACATGAGAGGTGGAACTTATATCAGGTTTATATGTTTGTATATAAGCTACTAAGTGATAAGATCAACTTTAGATCTACATTTTAGGAAATGACATTAATAATAACATCACTTTTGTTTAAAGCCTTCATGGCAGTCATGGTAACAATTAGTTCACTGTTTACACACCCAGCAGAATGTATATACCGGTATATTTTTTATAGTATTACACTCTCTATTTAACTTTGTTTTGTTCTCTAACAGCTTTGTTTTGTTCTCTCAGCTCAACAGCTGAGAAAAATAAGTGTCAGTTAAATGCCATCATGGTCCTGCCATTTCGGGTTTATTGTGTGTTTCATGTGTGTTTTCTGGTTTTGTGTTGTCTTTGGCCCTTTTCCAGTGTTCCGTTTTCTCTACTGTTTTCTTGTGGTCCTCATCAGTCTGCTTTCCCTCATTAGCCTCTCCCTCCTCCCAGTGTTCTCAGCTTTTCCAGCCCGTCAGCCCCGTCCCTGTTTCGAGTGTTTTTGCATTGACCTGTGTTTCTCCGCCTCACTCCACTTGCACCTCATCCCCTCCTTAGTTTTGGTTGTATTTAAGCCTGTGTTCTCCCTGCTGTCTTTGTCAGTTCATTCTGTGTGATTCACCTGTGTTATCCATTTCAGACTGTTCCTGTGTTTATCCTGATTTGAATTTGCTTTTGATTATCCTTCTACTTGGTTTCTTGGTTTTTGGATTATTCCCCTTTTTTTAAATGACGCTCACCTTTTATTCTTTAACTTGTATCCTGAGTGTTTTCTATGTGAGTCCTCACCTGTGCTCGTGTAACAAATGCTCCAGTGTATTTACCATCTGGTTCTGGGCTTGGTCACTGATTTTTTCCACTGCTAATGCATTACTGTATACTTATCGTATTTCTGCTACTGTATATAACTGGAGAATGATAGTGTCTTTTTCGAATTCTTATAACTAAAACTACATTGCCAACCAACCACACACACATACACACACACACACACACTTTATTGGCAGTACCAACACTAACAGACTGTGTACTGTCCTCTGGCTAAATAAAGGTTAGAGCTTTAATACAACCACATGCACTTGTTCATCTGAAGCAAATCCAATGGATTGTTTAATCAAAAGCAGGTGTCCGGCTTTAAACATTAATTCCTGTTTAATTTGATGAACTATTTTAGTGATACAGCATTCCATCACCGAAGCCTAAATAAGAGCAACTGCTTTGGTGACATGAATAATTTGCTTATAATAACTTAATGAATATGTTTTATGACTTCTACATGTTTACACATTTTCATTTGCTTTACATACATTATTATAAAACCAAAAATGCATCCCAAGTGTTGCTTTGTACTGAAATAATACAGACGCAGTGCATTACTATCTTTTTACTGTTGTGTCCTCAGAATCGAAAGGCGGGGAAAACTGAAATACAGCTGCTTTATTTTAGCATCCATCCATTACCTACACCAGCTTACATTGTGTGTGGACATGGTCAGCACTAATGAATAGTCATTAATGAATCCTGGTGGGGAAACTGAATTATTTCAGAAGTGCAGAACAGGTTTTAGATCAAATTGAGGTGAAAATAAGTAATAATACCAACTGGACATGTTGCTAATGAAACGGCATAATCCGAGAACGTCCTAAGAAGTGTCCAGGACTGTGTCACATGTGAATGTCATACAGATTATGCATGATGGACAGCCTGGCAAATGGAGGAAAATGCATGTGGCCTACCTGTGCACTGTGGGGGTTGTAGGTGCTGAGAGCGAACAGTTTGGGCTTGTGGTATGTGACCAGGGGTCTGGTCCGGGCGCACACGCATGACGCATCTGCTTTGAAAAGCCTCCTGCTCCCCAGTCTCCTCTTCTTAGAGCTCGCAGGCACAAAGGCATCATGTCCTGTCTGACCACTGCGGGGATGAGATCAGATGAGGTCATGGAAATGTCAGAGATATGACTCATGGTGAGCCCACATGTGCTAAAAAGAGCAAGGTTTTCAAGTTGTTGCTGATCTTATCTACTTATATCCCTCTTGTTACATGCATAAACAAGCAGAATTTTTTTTCATTTTTCTCACTTTTATCTTTACAGCCAGCCGGAGGGAGTTAAAAAGGCATCAGGAAGGAAAGAGATGAAGGGATGATTCAAGTGGGGCCAGATGGCGGGGCTGACCGGGCTGTTTCAACGGCTTACATTACAAAAACAAGCAGAACGCTTTTAAACTGGATACCTTAGACAACTTGGACACACCTCTATCAGTACGAGTTTCTCCCTTTTGTATTTCATGTTAGATTCAACACAGCTAAAGAGCTAAAACTTGTCTCATCTTTCATCTGTTAAATCTATTTATGTCTATACAATTTCACCACAACAGAGGAAAATTACAGAATATGTTATTGTAGGTGTGACAAGAAAGTTACAGTGTCAGAATTGTGTGTGTGTGTTCTCTACCTTGCGAAGGCCCTCTTGCCCTTCCAGGTGTGTGGTGGTTTTGAGAGCGGTGAAAAGCTGAGAGGAGTCATCAGGCTGTTGACAATCTGGCTGAGCTGAGCACTCTGCAATGAAGACATAATCCATGTAACACATCTTCTTACTAGTGACTAATTAAACTCAAGTGTGAAATACAATCCATCTATTTAGTAACAGTGAGTGAGGAATGAGATTAGATCATTTCCATCATAACTCTCTGCTATTCATGGTACCATTTACGTTTTTAGCCTTATTTCCCTACTTTTGCTCTTAGGATGACTGGCTTTTAATAATTACTGATTATTTAAGATTCAGTCCGCTGCTTCACCGCATACCTTGAAGTGGTATAAATTTTCTCTTCTGCCCAGTGCATACACAGCATTGATTTTGAAGAGCATATAACTACATTCAATGACTACATATCACAAGTAAAAAGAGTACAAAGCAAATTTTGTCCTCATTATTACTATTTATTATAAAACTATTAATTTTCCTTTCCTTTTTATACCTTTATTGATAGCAATAGCTGAGGGGCAGGCAGAAAATTAATTCATTATAATTAATTGATTCATCATGAAAATAATCAGCAGCTTAATCACTAATTAAAATAATCCTGATTTGGAGCCCTACTGCTGAGACAGTGTTTCTGCAAAAGATGTATAGTGCACATTACACTACCACAGATTCAAACAAACCTCTCACTACACCTCTTAATGCTGACACAGACTTGAAGATGGTCTGTGCTGTGCAAGTTGAACAGACGACTCTCAGCGCTGTCTCACCCTCTACAGCTGGAAGCAGGAATAAGGTCTTTCCCTTTGAGTTGATTAAATACCCACAGGCTTCATAAAGCAGCGGGAATTTAGCATAATAACACACAGGAACAGCATGCATACCATAATTAATTAATTAAATCCTTGCAACCTGGGGCTGGGATATAACATTACAGACACACAACCTTGTGTGCTTTTGAAGACAGCAGCCTGACAGGCTCACTGATTTAATGGAAATTAACCTGACATGGTCTATTGAGTTGTAGATGACTCTTCCCCTCGATTTGAGACCCGTCATACACCTGGTATTGTTTCTGTGTTTGTGTGTGTGTGTGTGTTTGTTTTAGTTGCTCCCTTCTACCTGTCTCTCTATGTTGCGCAGGAGGCGTGCAGGACTGCAGGGTTCGGTGTCAGCATCCGAAGCTGTGCAGGACAACCCCGCCATCTCTCTCAGCAGGGTCTGCTGAATCTGTCTGTCTGTCAGAGGCTGGGACTCTGCAAGCACCACACCGCCCTTAGAGACAAACACACACACATGACATTTTTAACACTCAGCCTCTGTGTGGGAGGCTGTCTGTCTGAATTTACATATATGGACTATTTATATTTCTGTTTTTGGGGGGGTTATTTCAACGAATTTGGGCATTTCAAAGATATATTATTCACAAGTAAGGTAAAGGTAAAAAGAGTCTTATCTATTCATATATATAACATGTTTATATTCATGCAACTTTTTTATCTTCATGGACTGCTAGTTCACTGACTGCTAGTTCACCCCAAAATCAAACATACAGTACATATTTTTACCCTTGCCTGTAGTGCTATTTATCCATCTACATTGTTTCTGTGTTAGTTGCCATGAAATCATCAGTAGAGATGTCTGCCCTCTGTCTAAAACTCAGCTTGTGTTGCTAAAAGCACAACAAAAAAACGTGCACACTGAGATCAATACGTTTATTCGTTGCAAAGATTCACACTGTGAGACAAAATAGAGTTTCCATGCAGTGAATATAATTTTGTGGTCCTCTTACTTCTTGAACAAAGGAGAAGAAAAGAAAATACCGGATCTATTCAATTCTGAAAACAAGACAAAAGAGCAAGGAGAGTTACACCTGCTGAGAAAGGAGCTGCGGGATTAAAACTGCCTAAAGGTGTATTTCATGATGTCAGTGGTGCTGGAACCGCACATAAAAAAAAAGAAGTCCACCAATTTCCATGAGCCAGTTGAAGCTGAACAATGGCTGGCAAACACCCATCATCACATCAGGAGAGAGCGACCAAAAAGCAGAGTACTGACACTGTTTGCCATGATGAAAGTTTCTGAATCAGTGTGTGAAAATGATTGACGCAACATGTGGCCCCTATTTTTTTTCATATTTCATATGAAAAAAAAAACACTTGTGCAAAGTCATTAAAAATGTATAAAAGTATCTGTGATTTTGGGGTGAACTGTCACTTTAAAATGTGGCCAGTACAGTTGCGAACCTTTCTGTATGACACTTTGGCTAAAGTGCAGCTCAGTCGCAAAAGTTGGCAGGCGCTCTACATTCTCTTCACAGAAAACTGACTTGTATCAAGTATCATGTCCTGACCTTCTCTCGCTGCCAGTTGGTACATTGTGTCAGCTTCCCTATACTGAAGCGGTTACAGAGGACTTTTGTCTTACCTTGGTGGAGCGGATGTGTTTGTGGAGCTCCACCAGCTGTTGTATCCTCCCCTCCAGCTCGGCCAGACGCAGATTCAACCAGCTCCATCTGCTGCCCAGCTCCGCTCTCTCTTCTAGCCACCGCCTCTCATAGCTGCTGCTGCTGCTGTTGCTGCTGGCAGGAGGAGCAGGGTGATAAATGAGAGAGAAGAACAGTTAGACCTAATAGTGTTGATTAAAAAGCTTCAAAACCCTGCTACGACCTCACAAGATCAGAATACTGCACGATATTCAATGCAGTCATGAAATCCAGTAATTGACCACTGGGAGTGCACAAGGAGGTCAGCATACGAGAATAATTGGCAGGAAAATGTGTCACCAGCGAGAAAACAAACATATAAAAGGACAAAGAGAGCACAAACAGACCTAACCATTTGTCATTTCGCACATTCATACTGCAGCGCTCTCATCATATGACCCATTTTACACAGCCATGTTGCCGTGTGTAAATTCTTTAGCACCCTAACAGCATCAAGGGAGGACACAAAGGCTTATCCAGGCCACAGAATACAGTGGATTTGTGTGGTGTGTATCTATAGTATGTTTCCATGGCACTAGCCTGTTCAGTTAGCATTTGTCTTCTGTAAGTGTGTGTGTGTGCTTGGCTGGCTTCAGCAGGGCAATAGTTGCCATGGCAGTGCTCTTGGACCTTGGCTAGGACAGGAGGGGACTCCCCCACCTCACACACTCTGATGCAGGACAGCCACACACAGAGTATTTCACAACAGTACTCTTTGGTATTAAGAGGTTGTTTACTTATTGGTTCATCTTTTCATTGGCTATCGGCGGCTGTTTCACTCAACTTGTGTTTGTTAAGGAATCAGCACTGTCTTTCCTCCAGAGACAATAACCAGACCTGGCCATGCTGCAGCTCCCTCCAACTGTATAATGAGAAAATTCCTGGAATATTTGCCAAGCAGTAGGCGAGTCATGAGGGGAGGACAAGGGAGGAGAGGTTGCTTTCTACCACCTGTTTCACTGAAAGTTCACAAACTACATACACTACATAAACATAAACTCCAAAAAAAATCACGACATCTAGCAGCACAAGAGAGAAAGTTTGAATTTTCAAAGGCCAAATCCTGGTTGAATAAAAAGGCCAGCCCCAGCATGTTGTTCTGAGGTTATGAATCCTCCCATTGGAGTAGTGTTTCTTGGCTTGCGCTGAGGCATTAAAGGCTTTTGGGTGTGTCCTCCACTGAAACTTTCCAACGCACAGCCTTTCACGAATCCTCCCACACTCTCTTTGCTTTTAAAATTACAGACACACTGGAAACTGAAAATGAGCAACAGCTGGAGGTGTGAAGGACAGCTGCCAGCGCAGAAAATGATCAATGTGGAGACAAATTAAAAGTCAAACCATGTCACCCTGTTACAAGACGTTAAAGGCCAGCTATTTCCACATTTTCTAAAGCAAGGGTAACGACCCGTACCTCCTCCAGCAAGGACATATCCTCCTCAAGGAGGAACTGACCATAAACACTCCCCAGGGGAGGTTTACTGACCGAGCACAGAGCATTGTTCAACTGACTCGAACAAAAGGCAAGCTGACACTTCCAAGATGACTGAAGCAGGCCAAATTAAAAACACACACACGCACACACACACTTATAAAACACTCTTTTTCATTCCTGTTCCAAGTGCAAATAAAGATGGCCCAGTTTTGTTAAAGGCTCCTGTTTATTGCGCTGATTCAGGGACCATTGACGTAAACAGAAGTGCTGAAGAACAAAATCTAACTGAAGAAATACACAGCACTGCCCTAAAACCAGTCATAACTCATGCCCAACAAGAAAGGTTTCAGTTGACTAAAGCCAGAACCAGGATGTTCCTCCTCCTGTCCCAACACTGATGTCATCACATTGTTGACTAATAAGTGTAAAAACCGAGGATGGCACTAAAAATAAACAAACTGACCATCTAAACAGCCCAAATCTCCCTCAAAATAACCTCAGTTTCCAAATGACGATCCATTTTATTGTATTTTGGTAACATCTAACAAAAGGGAGCAAATAGACAGTATACCCATCTGACTGAGAGCTTAAATTCCTGCACAATGTAACTGTCAACCCCTGGTCTGTCCAAGCTTGACAGGTTACATTTCCCTTACATCTTCAAAAGCTAAATGCTTCTTTTAGGATGAAAAGGTGAGCAAGCGTCCTGAGACAGATATCAAGGACTTCAGTTCAAGTCAGGCTTTCTTTCTCTTTTTCTTGATCTCTCTTCAATGTTTACTCTCCGCCTCTCCTCTGTCACTCTCTACTGCCAGAGAGAGAAACAAAAAAAGACCATATTCTCCACAGGAAAATAAAATAGTTGTTGTGGTTGTTTGTCAGGGGTTTCACATAGCTCAACTCAGTCCAACTGCTCGTCTTCCCTGTATTTAGTCCTGCGATGTTTCCCATTAATATGTATTTGTGGACAATTCTAACCACGGCAATGCAAAGATATTACCTAAATTGGCAAAATATGTGTAAAATTCACATTTTTGTGTGGTTTGTGCACAGTTTTCTCTAAGATGATCCTTTCCTGTGGCCCTGTGAGCTCCACAAAACTGCTTACAGGATGTCATAACACACAATCATTCCATCTTCTTTCCTCCCCACGGGCGATACAAGCAAGGACGCAAGTACAGTACAGCAGCACCGCCCACCTCAACTACACACAGTGGCACTCACTTAAAAAGTATTTTCTCCAGAAAGAGGAGGAGGAGCACGATGGCACAGAATGGCTGGCACGTTACAGGCTCTCTGGCATGCCTTGTGTTTATTTCCTAGCCCATGGGTAAAGAGAGCTGGCAAGTCTGCTGAATGTGTTATGACTGCAGCATGGAAAGAGAATGTGTGTGTGTGTGTGTGTGTGTCGAAAAAAAATGTCATCACACTCTCCACAGCTGGGAGGACAGGACTTGCACTCATTATAACCACACTGTAAACTTCGCCAAAGTCCAAGTAAAATATGTGTCTCACACAGAGGAGGAGCTGTGGAAAGCTGACTTTCCAAAACACATACCGTCATCCTGAAATAAGTCTTGGATTTCTTGTGTCACCCCTGGTCGTAATTTCACAAAAACTTAATCAAATTCCCTCCAATTGACACCATATTTATAGCTCTTTTAGATTATTTCCCTCAGTGTGTTTGTATTGTCTTTATTGTCCTGAACTGAAAGGTTGCCCAGAGTGACAGTCCACCTCTGTGTTCTCCTTGCTTATCTGAATTAAAACATGGCCAGCACCACAGCTGGATTCTGGCAACCAAATCCCAGCAAAGCACAACAAATCATTTGGCAGCAAGAGTGCAGTGAAATGATTTTGTTTCCTTCAACACTGGCTGGTAACTGTGTGACACCGTGTGAAGTGATACGATTCACCTCGCCTTGATACGTGGAAAACACGGGGTTGAGGGGATTTCTGAAGTCTCTCCTTTGGAGCTTGTTTATTTAGCTGCAATCACCAGCTGTGAGCGCCGCATACACACTGTGGCTCTTCAAAATTCACAGAGTTAGAAATGAGAAACAGACCTCAATTTCAAGGCAGCCTACAACTCAAAACAGAAGGAAGAGGTCTCATACTCTCGTAACTCTTCCATGTTATATGTGTGGAAAATGTGTTTTTAAAAGCCACTACACACGATGGTAAACAAGTCTGTTGGTTACAGTCAATATCAAATCAGGTTATCAACAACTTCACATTATATTCAAACTACGGCATATATCAATAATTCCTCTAATGTGTTGTGAAACATTCTTTCTGATAAAAAGCGTTTGCTTTGAGTGTTAATCATTTTTTTCTCTAGAAGCAGCCATTATGGTTTTAGAATCATAAACTTGTTGATTATTTTGCAGACATTGGACTAGCACAATATGATGAAGATTTTCAATGTGCAATGAAATTAGATATTGTGATACCATGGCTCTAATTAGGGAAATCTGGACTGCATTAACTCGCATATGAAAGCTGCTCAGTGGCTCATGAGGCCAACAAAAAGCTTGACTTGGGTGTAATCTTCTGCATAAAGTCTACTTTGTGAGAACTGGGAGCACTACCGCTAACTTGAATGGGAATAAAACAGCGTAATGGTTCAGCTCTTCTAGACTTTCCAAATGACCACATTCTTTCTGCAGGGGCTGCGACCCTCAAAAACATGAATGCAGCCTTTTACAGCAGCTTCTTTCACTTCACTTCTTCGAGGCTTTTTGGGCCAGTGTGCATCATGTGACGCTGCGATAGCACAGTTTTGTCACTACGTCAAATTAGCTTTAAAGCCTGGCACTCAACGTCAGACGGGAAATATCAAACTGCCACACCAAAGGCTTAAAGTTATTGCATTTTGGGGAAAATTGTCGTCTGATAGGTCTGATGGGTCAATTGTTCGCATGCTGAGTGTGATTTTCATCATTCATTGCATTTCAGGCCTTTCAGTCTTTATCTATCATATATGTTCATATCATGATGACAGCAAAAATACAATGTATCAGTCAGGTCAATTTATCTTTGTGGAGACTCACACAGGGGAAGTATTGATTTTGCTGTGAATCCTCAGCTCCTCTTTCTCCTCATCTGAGCTGCTGCTGGCTGTGGCCTCAGAGTCCAAAGCCTCCTGCAGGCCTCTCAGCACCGCCTGGTTGGACAGGCTGAACTCTCTGAGCTCCATAAAAGAAGATGAGCCTGTGGACAAGTCCTGCTGAGGAAAATGGGGTTTACAGCCCACTTGTGGAGGTAGTATATCAGGATGTATGGGGTCTGGGCAGTCGAGAGAGAGAAATTCATGTTGGTAGTGCCTTTTCAGCCCCTCCAGCTGCTGTTGGCAGTGTAGCAAAGCGTGCTCTCCTAGCAGGGCTTGCAGTCTCCTCTGCAGCCTCTGAGCTCGGCTGTGCAGCCCTGCCTGCCTGGAGAGCTGCTCCTTCACGGCCTCCTCCAAGACAACCCTTGAAACCGGCTGGTCAGTGTTCACCCTGCTGCTACAAGGCTGCACTGAAGGTGGAGGAGGACAGCCAATTCTGGCCACGTTCTCCTGTGTCAATATAGAAGAGTAGGCGCGAGTGAAGTCCTGGTAATTTATCTCCCTGTTGCAATATAAAGGAGGAGCAACGGTGAGGGTAAGAGGGGAGTGATGCACATCACCACCATCTGGCCCACATTCAGGAGCAGCATTGCATCCATGCAGCAGACGAGCCACTTGGCTATTGTGTTCAGGGACAGCAACTAAAAACATGTCTGGTACACCTGGGAAGACAGAGGCCACCTGATGAGAATCTCTCAGGCCTTCCCCGATAGAAAGGAGGTCAGGGAGGGAAGCTGAGCTGGGGAGGAGCACCGCGTCACGCTGGCTGGCAGACGCCTGGGGACACGGGGAAAACAGCGGGTTGGCAGGGATATCCAGGGGGCTCACAGGGAGGCAGGAGTCTAGAGGCGAGCACAAGGAAAGGTTCATCCACATTTTCTGGAGGTCAGCGTCATCTGTCGATCTCAACTGAGACTCAAAATCAGTGTCCATTCTGACAGACGCAGGAGGTGATGACAGGTGGATCCCGTGGCCATCTTTAAGGGTTCTGGTCAAAGCTGGGGCCATGCCACTTTCAAACTACTGATGCTCTAGGTCGCCAGATGAAGATCACCTGCCAGCAAAATAAAAAACAAAAAACATGTGGGTGAAAAGGCCTCTTTGAAATGAATCACTAACATTCAGATCACTGAATATTTGTTGAGAGACACATACAAATACTCTGATTTCAGCTTTTCCAGTGTGAAATCTTTTCCAAATCTTCTTACCATTTTCTGATGTTTTTAAGGACAACACAACTAACTGATTGATTGAGAAAATGATAGACGGATTCATTAATAATGAAAATAATGAATTGTCTCCTGCTAATGCAAAATAATCATATATATATATATATATATATATATATATATATATATATATATATATATATATATATATATATATATATATATATATTGCATTGTTGTTCAAAGCCAAATAACTCTTTTAAAAAAATTAATAAATTATGGATTGACCATTTACCAGTTATGTTTATTACAAAGTGTTACATAGGAAAAGTAAATACTGAGACCACACACAAAATACTGGGATATTGTAGTGTTTTGCATGTAGTGTAGATCTAAGTTTAAAAAACACCACAGTGAGTTAATGTCAGGAGAAACAGGCACTGAGACAGCAGCCAAGACACTGTAACCTTACATGAACGTCAGCTTTCTTATGTTGACGCATTAATGGTTAACGAACTGGGTAATTTATTACTAACTAATCTCTACACCTTGTCCACTTTATTTTGACATGAACATAAATCCCTCATTTCACTCCTGTTGACCATCTCATTTTGAATTAACCCTGGTTGCCTCCGTTTTGCCTCTACTAGCTAGTTCTAACGTTGAAGTCGCCAAACTAACGGACTAACTAGCTAGCTGACTAACGTTAATTAACTAACTAACTAACTAACGCCAACTAACTGTCTTATACTGGAAGTGATGTGAAACGATAAGGCACCAAAACAACAAGCAGGAGTCGGGAAACAAGGTGGAACATCACACATTAGTCTCAGTAATAAGTCATTTGAACCGAGTAAAAGTTAAATGCTAAATAACGTCCGTTAACACTCCGTGAAGTCTTCGTGGTGAAACGTTACTCACCTGACCAGGAGGTGAACCGCTGACTGAACATCGTTCATTCCAGGAAGATTTGCCGCTGCTTATGTTTATAAATCTTTTTTTCCCCTTTACCAATCAATCTTTAAAAGATGTGTCTATTCAGGCTGCTATCCGACGGTGACACATACTTTTACCTACTCTCCTTCTAACCGGCATCTCTCCTGCTTCAGCCTCACTCACCAACTGCCGAGCGGACTGAACGCGTCTGAACCAGGAGGGATGGACCAGCCTCGTGACGCCTTCAAGACCCTCTCAGAAGCTCAGATTTGTGAGCACTCACAGTAAAAAACATAAATAAACAAAAATGAAATAAAAATTGTAATACTAATAATGTAATACTAAATTTAATGTCAAAAAGGAGTGGGAGAAGTGTTCAAGTGTTTTAATCCGTCCTCCTCGCCATTAATATTTATGTATATATATTATATATACACATGTATATATATATATATATATATATATATATATATATATATATATATATATATATATATATATATATATATATATATATACATAAAGATTAATGTGAGGAGGGCACACACACACACACACATATACAATATATGTATTGTATTATATTGTATTGTAATTTTAAGGGCATTTTGAAAATCATGAGATGCTGATCTTGTAACTGCCAGAAAAGTTAGATTTCCACATTCATTCTTTCTTCTCTTATGTCTCTTCATTAGATGAGAGCACTTGAAAACTCAGAAAGTTACCAGGAATCCTAACCTAAATCTGAGTCCACGTGTTTTTGGCAGAATAAAAAATATGTAGACTTCTACTTTTTTTTAAGTATGCACAAGAAACACAAAAATCAATTTAGTTACAAAAAATGAGGAAAAGTGTGCAGCAAACAAGTCATTAATGTTCCCGTACATATTAATGGTGGAGAGCAAACAGCAAGTTTAGCCACAAGATTTACAAAAAGAAGAAGAAATCAGGAAAATCCTAATTGAACAAATACATTTCATCATTTGAATATATTAGTCAAAAATGACACTTTTCAATTCACTCCGAATGATGCATTGGAAAAGCAGAACTCAAGCATTTACAGAGCTGAAAACACAATGTACAATCATCAATGTATAGAGTAAAACATAATATGATTGTGTAAATAGGACCTACATCACACATTTTTACAAGAGTAAATGAAAAAAGGGCTTAAAGGAAAAGCTCACCCGAAAATTGAAACATATCGTATGATGGTCATACATTGTGTTGATACAAAAGCAAATGCACATTACGGTCATACCTTTGAAACATAAAAAGCAGTCATTTTCCCTGAGCTGCTGCATCAGTATCATACACCTTGGAGATAGCTTACATCTGCGGTTTATAGATTTATCACAGCAGGCTCACTGATCATCCCTCTTACTCTCACTGTGGTACTTCAGACGCTTTGCACCACCGAGCCGCTCTGAGCCAGATGTCTGCTGCTCTCTGTCTGAACACAACCTGACCAACTCCCAGGTTGAACATACTGCACATCATGTACAAGTTGATCACAGTGAAATGGAATACTGTACTGCCTGAATTATTTTCAGTATATACGTACTCAGTGAAATAGTTGAACACAGTCCACACAGAACAGAACATGTACAGGACTCCCTGCAGGAGGCCAGTGATGGCGACCCTCACCTGACTTCTGACCCGTGGACAGGTCAAGGGCTGCCCATTTGCGGCCATACGACACATGTGTCTGCACAGGTAGGCTACAGTGGAGCCGCTCGACATCACCATAACACATAGGCAAAAAATAAAGTGGGCCTTGATTGTGAGAAATGCAATGGCAGACACGCATCCCTGCGATTCAGTGGAAGGCATTTGAACAGAGAGCGTCTCAGTCACTGTGGAATTGTCAGCGAAGGTATCAAAACAAAAATAATGCGAATCAAGGTGATCAAAAAGCCAAAGGCACATACTAAACAAGCTGAGTATTTTCTCAACAAACCAAATGCAGTAGATGATGGGTTTGATATTCTTCTTGATCCAGACGGAGAGGGCTCGCTGTGCAGGTACAATGTGGGTGTAGTAGAGGAAGTTCAGCCAAACGGAGGAGGTCATGCTAGGGGACAAACTGCTGATAAACACAACATTTGAGCCTATCAAGGCTCTGAAGTTGAGAGTGATCACAGAGTAAAAGACCACCAGAGCTGACATCATGAAAGTCAATGTACAGCAAATCATGGTCCACAGGAGAAGCTTCAGAGGTTGCTTGATCCTCCGTCCGTGAAGTGGACGGACCATGCAAAAGATGAAAAATGCACAAGCCATAATGCTAAGCAAAGCAAAAGGCACATTAATCAGGCCAATGGTTTTAAAGTCCATTCTTAGCTGTGACACAAATGAAGTCTTAGCACTGCTAAAATGGTTGCTTTGCACTATTAAAGGCTGTAGATCAACCAGCGTGCTCCAGTCCTCCGCCCCCGCTGAGGTTTTCTGTCCTTAGTTTGAGAAGCACCTGCAGTCGCACGTTGCTGGGAGTGGAGCCGGGAACCCCTTTCCATCCATCTTCATTTGGTTTGTTGCTTCCTTCTCAGTGTCCTCTTCCCTTGTGGCGCTCTCGTGGACAAATCCTGTGAGGTATTCCAACTCTGCGCAATGTAGCAACTGAGGTATTTGCATCGCACGCAAATCAGAACATGCAAATCACACGGAAACAGGTATAGGGGCATGTTTTGTTTTTTTTTCTCTATGGGGCAATTATGTTTTATATCATGATTATTTGCAATCGCACTAGAAAGACGAGATAAGACAAAGTATGATCACATCAGGCGTAACTTTTTTGATCCCAGAGGAAAAGACTGCTCCAAAATTACAGTGACAGAAACAATAAAGACAACAGAGTAATAAATATAAAGTGAAATGTAATAGGAGCTCATTACATAATAGAATAACAATGAAAAAAGTTAGTCAAATTAGTGAATATATATACTTAAACCTTTTATAACATAATTATAACTTGTATCTAATACATATAGCTGATTTTATCTAATCATTTTGACAATTTTATCTCATATCAATAACTTTCTTTATCTTGTTATCTTGATCTGTTATTTTTGATCTCATAATTATAATTTTTTTTACTCTCATATTTATGACTTTTATGTGATAATTAAGACTTTTTAGGTCATAATTATGACTTGAGCATGGGAATAGTTTCTATCATCATGCTTAGTTTTCATCTTATCTTTACTTAAACTGACAGAAATGGGCTTCCATGCAATTAAAAGAAGGACATTTAGCATAAAGCATAACATTTCATGAAATAAATCTCCGTATGGTGATTATTCCAAGCACTACCACATCAAACACACATTACTCACAATGACCTCTAGTCACAGTGACAGTTTCAGATATTTCACCTGATGTCAGCTGTCTGCTGTGTGTTTTTATATCATTTGCACCGCACGCTGCTTTGAGTGCCTTCCAGACATCGGCTGCTCTTTGCCTGAACATAGTCTGACCGATGCCCAAGTTGACCGTGGTGCCTGTTATGTACAGCGAGGTGACCGTGAAAGAGATCTGACCGCTGATGATAACGTGGTTGGAGAACAGGCTTAAGAATGAATCAAAGAAATAGTAAGTGCCGTAGAGGAAGTAGAGCAGTCCTTGAAAGATCCCACTGATGGTGACTCCGACCTGCCGTCGAATCCTCCCAGAGGAGATGGAGCTGCCACCCTTTGCCACACTTCTTATGTGTCTGTGCAGGTAGTGGGCCGTGGAAAAGCTAGAGAACATCATGAGGAACAGACAGACCAGGGTATGCAGTTCGACAACATAGAAATTTACTTCGCTAATGAAGTAGAGTATGTCAGAGTGACCTTCAGTCCGTGTGCTGTTGACAACGGTGAGCTGTCTATAGATTTCATTCAGTGCATATGTGGCAGCACAGAACAAAAACAACACCACGTCCAAAAGCAGCACCGTGTAGATGACCGACCTGATGTTCCTCTTTACCCAGGTCAGAAGAGCTCGCTGTGAGGGAACAATCTGGATGTAGTAGTAGAAGTTCAGCCAAACAGAGGACGCCACGCTCAGATGCACATAGAACAGCAGAATCAGCCATGACACAAAAAACACTATGCTTTCCTGTAACATAAATGCACCAAACGTTGCGGCAAACGAGACAAAGTAAATAACTGCGCACCCGACAAGGCAGTCCAGGAGGATCTTCAGAGGCTGTTTGAGCTTTTGTCCGTCTTTCAGTAAGATCAAGCAACACGCGTAGAAGATGTTTGCAGTGAGATTGAAGAAGACGAGAGGGACATTGATTAACAGGAAAGGCAGCTCAGCCAGAGTAACGATTTGACGCTCCATTGGTGGTTTAAAGAAGTCAAAATGTCACAGGTAAAGCTGTGCCTCGATGCGTGTGCTCAGGTGCGTCGAGCCCGACTGTAAGACAAGTGATGGGAAACAGGAAAGTCAAAGTACATGCATCGGAACGGTCAGAAAATAAAGTTATGTAAACTGCTCTTCCCACAACGGAACGACTGTCGATGTGTCAAGTTTCTGAGATAGGCCACCAAATTACCTGCGACATACAGCATGCAAAACACAACAGGACTACACAGCAATGTTAGTCATTTACCTGATACATGAACATAATACAGAGTGTGGTTACCATGATGACAACTATGTGTTTGTTTGTTGGTTTATTGCGATCTCCATTAGTTGCACCCAAGGGTAAAAATATGACATCATAGCCATTCACATACAGTACACGTGGCCTCACCCTTGATATGCTCTGAAACTGCAGAAAGATACACTTTTTAGCTTTCTTGGCGGGTGTTTGATGGGCAGATCAATAACACTCACATGTCTCTGTGTTATACACATCTCCACCTAAATGGAGCAAGAGACATTTGCCTCAGGGAGCGGGTCAGGTGCAGAGCCGGGCCTTCAGGAGGAACAAACACCAGGAGTCAAATCGGACTCTGCTCTGATACAGAGACGTTCACTGACGGGAGGAGAGCTCAGATGCATTTTTTGTTTTTTGTTTTTTTTTTACTTCTGGGATTGAAAAGTTAAAGTTCTTCACTGCCGTTGTTGTCAACCCGACTGCAACAGCGATCTGTAGAGATGACCTATGTTTTTCAGGTGTTTATGTTCAGTAATGTTGACCACTGACTGGAGCTGGAGGGGAAATGTGCATTACTACACAAACAACATTATAGAGAGAAGAGGGGGGAACCAGAGACTCTGGTGAGGGTTGAATTCAGTCGTTACAGACAAAACCTGTGAGGTTTTCCAACCCTGTGCAATGTAGTAACTTTGGTTGGCGTATTTACGTCATATGAAAATTAGAACATCTCAATGAAATAACTTTATTAATCGCCAAGGAGATTCTTGTGCCGGAGGTTGATCAAAAATGACAGTAAGATCAAAATAGAAAAGAACAGAGCACTAAATGTAAAGTGTGAAAGGAGTCATAACATCAGTACCTGACAGATTGACAATAAAATGAGATACATTTAGTAAAATAGGTGAACAAAAATCAAACTAAATTAGAGAAAGTGGTATTGGTAATGATATAGAGCGATCTAAAAATGGAAGCTCATTTCCATTTCATTAGTTAAAGAAAAGAACATTTTTCAAATTGAAAAACAATCAAATTATGAAATACATTTTGAGGTTTAAATTCATGATATTTAGCCCAAATGAATCATGTTTCTGTATCCTATTATGACTTTTCTTATCTAATACTTTTAACATTTTATTACTCAATTTGGACCTTTTCGATCTCTTAGTTTATGATCTGTTTTTTCTTTAACCGGCACAAATGGGCTTCAGTAAGAACTAAAAAAGGACATTTATATCTACTTTGATATTTCATAAAGCATAACATTTCATGAAATAAATATCCGTATGGTGATTATTCCAAGCACTACCACATCAAACACACATTACTCACAATGACCTCTGGTCACAGTGACAGATTCAGATATTTCACCTGATGTCGGCTGTCTGCTGTGTGTTTTTATATCTTTTGCACCGCACGCTGCTTTGAGTGCCTTCCAGACATCGGCTGCTCTTTGCCTGAATGTAGTCTGACCGATGCCCAAGTTGACCGTGGTGCCTGTTATGTACAGCGAGGTGACCGTGAAAGAGATCTGACCGCTGATGATAACGTGGTTGGAGAATTGGCCGAAGAATGAATCAAAGAAATAGTAAGTGCCGTAGAGGAAGTAGAGCAGTCCTTGAAAGATCCCACTGATGGTGACTCCGACCTGCCGTCGAATCCTCCCAGAGGAGATGGAGCTGCCACCCTTTACCACACTTCTTATGTGTCTGTGCAGGTAGTGGGCCGTGGAAAAGCTAGAGAACATCATTATGAACAAACAGCCAAGGGAATGCAGTTTGACAACATAGAAATTTACTTTGCTAATGAAGTAGAGTTTGTCAGAGTGACCTTCAGTCCGTGTGCCGTTGACAACAGTGAGCTCTCTATAGATTTCATTCAGTGCATATGTGGCAGCACAGAAGAAAAAAAACACTGCGTCCAAAAGCAGCACCGTGTAGATGACCGACCTGATGTTCCTCTTTACCCAGGTCAGAAGAGCTCGCTGTGAGGGAACAATCTGGATGTAGTAGTAGAAGTTCAGCCAAACAGAAGGCGCCATGCTCTGATGCACATAGAACAGCAGAATCAGCCACGCCACAGAGGACCATTCATCCTGGCCGTCCTGTCTCTGTAGGACACCAAACGCTGAAGCCCAAGACACACAATAAATAATGGAGCACCAGGTGAGAATTTCCAGGAGGATCTTCAGAGGCTGTTTGAGCTTTTGTCCGTCTTTCGGAAAGATCAAGCATGAGGCGTAGAAGATGTTTGCTGTGAGATTGAAGAGGACGAGAGGGCCGTTGACTAAGAGGAAAGGCAGCTCAGCCAGATCAGCGCCCTGACACTCCATTGGTGGTTTAACGGTGTCAAAATGTCACAAGCAGCGCTCCGTGAGTGTGCTCGACCTCAAACTGTCTGAGAACTGATAAGAAAACCGATGTGAATGCCCCGGAGCAGTCAGAAACACAAAGTTATTATGTAAATGACGGCGACCACAAAGACAGGAATACCAGTGTATATTGTTTCTGAGATCCACCTGACCAGGCAATGCATAGAGAATGTACACAGTGTTCGGTGACTGTCTGTTTATTGGGATCCCCATTAGTTAGTCCATATTCAAATAAAGTCCATATTCAAATAAAAGGCATAAAAAACCAACAATGTTTGCACTCAGACTCAGTAAACCCAACAATACATTTACATCAAAACTATACATCCACGTGTCTGGGAACATCCATGTAGAACATGTTTGCTTTACAAAACGACGGTCCACCTTTGTAGCCCCTGAATTCGGGACTGATTGCCACTGTTTGTTAACATTAGGAATACACCAGAGAGTTGTGTAAAGGGGACTCAAGATGTCATCATTTCACGACAGATTCCAAACTCCACACACTGATGAAAACCTTGAGATATGATTGAAAGCTCTGGGGACATTTGTTCAAGCAAATATGGAGTTTTTGCACTGTTTTGCTGCTTTTTGTGACATTAAAGAATAAACAGACTGGCGATGCTTTTCAATTTCTTTGAATTCAAAAATGAATAAAAATTCAGTGCCAAGCAGTAGAGATCGTGTCAGAGAAAAAACGCTGAGCAATTTCGTATTTTTTTTTTTTTATTTAAATAAGCACGTCTGACTAAAACGCCAGAATCAACAGATCAAAAAAAAAGGAAACATTCACATAAAAATAATACTCCATGTCAGAAAAAAAACCCAGCAAACTAATAATGATACATCTATACATTCAAACACTCATCGACAGTTATGATCCTTCTGGTATACAGATAATTATTCCTAACACACATTCGCACACCTCTAATACTTCAGACACACACTCTCTAAGTCACACGCACATAAAAACACACACAGGTTTATCCCTCTCAGGTCTGTCAGTGTGTGTGTATGAGATGTCCATTGTGCTACATGTCGAGGACTCAGTCATACAGGGGAATAAATAAAGGCTGGCATCAGAATTCAGAGTCGTTCCTCATCTTCTTTTGGCATAAAACGGAACTTTGTGCATCCTTCAGTGGTTTGTTCTTGTCCTTTCCATCAATACTTTATTCTCAGACTATTATCTAAGAAATAAACTGATTATTTTCTAATCACAGCAGTGGCATTTCATCCATACTTCAGCATTTATAGGGAGACACTACAGGTAAAAAGCATTTTTTTTTTAAAGATTTGGGGCTACTTTGCTTCCATTAAATGTCTTCTTTCTGAAAGAAAACATCCAATAAATACATTTTAAGTCAGATATCAGTGCATATTTAATTGGATTATATAGCAAATATCAGATTTTTTCTTCTTTTTACCCTAATCACCTGTTGCGTCTCCCCTTAAAGGACCATTTCGATATTTTTGCATGTTCTAGTCTATTAGCTACACACCACATAAGCTTTACATTGCTGCTGTTTGTTTGTTTTGTTTAGTTCAAATGTGTTTTTCCTACATTCCTAAATGTCACAGTCTGTGAATTAATGACGGGACATCATATCTTGAATGCATTACTGCAGTCCAGATTCTTCAAAGAGAATCTGCGCTACATTACCAGGCAGCGACAACATACATAACCGGCGGATGTGATGTTCACCAACATGGATCGACTACCGCGAGCATGTTTCAAGTGTCTGCAAATTGTTTTTCATCGCATGGTGAAGTAAATGAAAATCAGTGGCTCCCTGGAAAGGCTGGAAAAACACATTAAGCAAGTATTTAACGCGACAGCAGCAGTGTGATGTGTGAGCTGAAGTAAATGACCCAAAACATGCAAAAACACCTAAATGGCTATACAAGAACAGGAGATGTCTCTCAGGAGACATTTTACTTGCAAAAAATGTGCACTTTGGTAACATGCACACACACACACACACACACACACACACACACATTTACATGGTGTGCAGCCACGAGTGCAGATGGGCTCTCCGAAACAGTGTGGCTCACACATTAGCATCACCGTGACACATCACAATCGTCAGTGTATGCTACGTTTCTGTGTTTGTGTGAGTGTGTGCGTGTTTTGATTTCAAAGAGGGGCGGTTAGAAATAGTCTCTTCTTCGTGAGTCGTCGCTGATGAAGGAGGGGTTCCACTGGGCGGGGTAGATGCATGAGTGGCGAGAGCCCGGCAGGCCGGTGAATGGATACAGTCCATTTCTCTCCAGGTCAGAGTTACGTAACGCAGGCTGAGGGGAAAGTCAGAAACATGCACAGGATGTAGTTAATATGCAGATTCTTATGGTATCAAAAAACACGCAACAAAAAAGTCTTAACCTGAAACGAAGGCTACAAATGAAAAGTCTATTGTTGTATCCTTACAGAGTAGTAAATGTCGGTCATCTGCAGCAGGTTCTTGGTGCTGCCGTTCTCTTGCATCTCTATGGTCTCCCGGCCCCACTCCATGGATATGCGGTTACTTTTAGGGAAGTCTGCGTACGGGGACATCTGCAGGTCTCCACTCTTGAAGATGATCTTGTTGATGTCATTCTTGTCTTTCCTTTGAGGTGAAATAGTTTGTAAAAGATTAACTTTTGGTAACTTGGCTGAACTAAACCATTAAGTTACTCTTTAAATATTCAACCAACAGACAACCATTAGACTTGTTTTTAAATCATCAACTTGAAAATACAGCAGTGCGCAGCAAATCACTGCACTGTCTTACTTGCAGCAGGTGACAATGAGAGCGATGACGAGGATGAGGAGCAGAGCGCCCCCTGCAGGTGACACCACGACTGCAATCAGCTTGTAAACTGCAACATCAAATCACAGCGCGTTAAATGCTAAACTTTACAAAACGTATGCCGAGATCACAAAAGCAAATTTCTTGACATGGATTTTGAAAAAATATCTTTGTTACATTTTGTGTGTTCGGGTTTTTTTTCCGAGCCACTTACAATTTCCACACTGGAATCCTCCGAATCCAAACATGCACCTGAAAGGGTAGAAACAGATTCTGTGTTGAGAACGTGGCCTTAAATCTGTCAGTGCAACTGGATTCACAGTGGGATGGAAACGATGGCTGAACTTACTGAACGCAGGTGCCGTTTTCCAGTTTGTAGCCATCCCCACATTCTGAAATAAGAATTGATGATCGGAAAATATTCAGTTGCACGTCTTGGTATGAAGAGTTCACAATTCAGTGTTGTTTTACTGATATTCAGCAGCCTTGATTTCACTAATATTCTAACATCTGGGTTGCTTCATCGGTAGGACCCAATAATGTTATCATTTCCTGACAATGTCAATCTTTAATGATTTCAGTAGGCTAACTAGACACATTTTGTATACATGCATGCTTAACATCATTTTTACATTATTGTTGTCCATCAAAATTATAACATCATCAGTTTTATAATTATATAATCACTTTTTCGATCAGGTTAAAGGCACATTTTATTACAACTTCGATGTTATTACATTTCATGTACATTATTGTGTGCTACAATATAATTTATATTATATTTAGCTGTTCAGAACAGAAAGCACCCATTGTGTCTAAGCAGACAGACCGACATACCTAAGCAGGACAGGTCGTCTGGGTTATGTTTGTAGTAACCTTGAAGACACTGGCACTGGGCGGTGCCGCTGCTGTCGGAGCAGGTGGAGCGCTCCGTGTCACACTGAGTCTTCTGGGCCACGCACAGACTTTCAACTGAAAACAAAATGTGGACACAATAAATCAGGATTATGACGACACAAGAATCCATTATGACTTCATAAAATCCACTGCTGTATATGTGAGCTCATCTGTAGGATTCCCTGTAGAAGTTTAAGTGATGTGACGCTGCACTTGTGCACTACAGTCCCAAGTAAGAAGCTATTTGTGGCTAAATTGTGCCCTCTGGTGGCCGCAGACGCGTTCACAGCTTCTTTGGGTAGCCCTCCCTTCAGCCGCAATCAAAGTAGTAAAAACTGGATTGAATATGGTTCAAACGAGCTGAAGTTCATTATGATTGTAATTACCGTGATAGGTGAGCTGGTGGTGCAGCACCATCCGGCAGTGGGCCAGGGAGGAGCTGCAGTTGCTGAGAGACATCTGGATGCTGTTGTAGACCTCAGCACTCGTCACGTCGGTGGAGATGGAAAACATGTTGACGGCTAAGATGCGAAACCCGTCCTCTCCTCTGTGGAGAGACATCAGCAAAGCTTATAAGAGATGTCTACGATAGATTTAACAATCCTGATTTTACAATCTGACATGGTAGATTTTTTAGAGAGACAACCACGTTTTCCCTTTTGAGATTTTGAAAGTATAACAACAAAACAGAAGATGGTTCAGCAATGGCAAGAACTTACTTATTACTCAGCACTGAGCGGCTGTAACCTTCGAGGACGGACAACGAAGCGTTGAGCTGAGGCAGAGACAGGAAGAGAGTGCGTGTCAGATAAAACAAGCGTAAACCCAGTGGAGATTTTCTCAGAAACGTGATGGTTCGGCGACGTGGACTGCCTCTCACCAGCTTAATGATCTCTCTCTGGATCTCGTGCATGGTGGTGCTCTTGAAGACGATGGGGTCATGCGGCAGTCTGTTCACACTGAATGTTCCCAGAAACGTCTTTGCTGCAGAGGGGAACAAAGAGATTCATCATAAGAAAAGCTTTTGGAAAACTAGCAAATTATCATAATCTATTATCAAATCATTGTTTTTCATGAAGAGGGTTTTACCTCGGGTGCAGGTGCGCCCGTCCTCCAGGTCGAAGCCGAGCGGACATTCACAGCTGAAGGAGCCTCGCGTGTTCACACACCTGGATCCGACCGGACAGGGGTCCCTCTCACACTCATCCACATCTGCACAGGTGTTATAATACTAGATTATAGAAGACTGAACCTATGAACATGAACACTTATTTTGAACCCATCAAATTGTCAGGATCAGAGGAGAAGCTCACCATGGCTGCAGTTCGGTCCTGTCCATGCCTGCTGACAGTGGCAGGTGTACTGATGCTCTTTATCGCTCACGCACATCCCTCCGTTCATGCAAGGGTTTGACACACAGGGGTTTCCTGTAGGTCAGAGAGGAGAGCAGCCATTTTAACAGCTGTAAACATAGCTGTAAAAACTGCATGTCAAGGATGGTCGATTAAAAATGGAGGAAGAGTGTAAACCACTCACTTGGTGGTGGCAGCGGTGGTGGTGCCCTGGTGGATCTGACGTCAGTGGGTGTTGTCGTCACCACCAGCTCTGTAGTTCCTCTGTCCGCCTGTTTCCCGACGGTCTGCAGAGCCTCTGTGCTCTTAGTCGGGGTGCTGTGGGTGTAGGTGGTGGTGATATGCTGGCTATGAGCTGTGGTGACTCCCAGAGTGCCCGTACTTGTTTCTATTTGCAGGGTGGTGGCTTTTGTGGGGTTATCCACCCCAGTTGAGGGCCCCTGGGTTTGGCTCGATGATTCACGGTGAGCTGGGAGCGTGGCACTGGTATGCGGGGCCGGGGTGGAGGCTGTGGTGGAGGGCACAGTGTACGAGATGGTGGCATCTGTAGGTGACTCGGCAGCAGAGCTGCTGATGGTGCTGCTGAACCTGGAGGATGAGGTTGCAGGTAAGGGTGATGTGGTAGTTGTGGTGGTAGTGGTGGTGGTGGTGGAGGCAGTGGCTTCGAAAGTGTTTTCCTCTGTTATATGGGGTCTGTTAAAGAAAAAAAGGACATCACTAAATATTTTCCTCCTTATATGCACACTCATGCTCCTCAGGACTGAAATAACAACTGTAGTGATCTCTCAACATATTGAAGGCTTGTCAGTAGGGAGCACTAGAGCCACTTGTCAATCGCCAGTAAACACAGGGTTTGCTTTGTGTTTGCTTAGACTGAACTGTTAAGAAAAAAAGGCCTTAAAGGTGTCAGACTGTGGTAAACTGTGTAACAGGCATTAAGATTTTAATCACTCCCAACTATTATATCACCAAAGTTAAGATAAATCCATTTTTTTTAAAACTGAGAAACTTGGACTCATAACATCCACAAATGTTATGTACATTGTCTGTCCCGTTTCATGTAGATTGCTTGGGAACATTTTTTGTTTGTTGAGAAGTATAAAACATAATATGATGTTTTCTATTAAACAATACTTATAAATAATAATAGCATACTACATAACAGTAAAGAAAAATCCTTCTCATATGCAACAATTAAATATCTCCCCTTGAACAACTATCCTGTTACTTATCTAATCGTTAGTTAAGCCCAAACTTTACGAAAAAAAAAATACCTTTCTGTGACAGTGACAGGTGTGGTGGTGAGGGGGACATCATAAACCAACACTGGAGTGACTGTTAGAGAGTCATCTAGTTCAGGTGTGCTGCTGCTGACCATTGGGGGTCCTGTGGTCAGGCCGAAGCCCGAGCTTTGTTCACTCGTCTGGGATGAGACCCCCTCGGTGCCCTGCTGGTTCTGAGGGCTGGAGCTGTGGACCCCAGTGGAGGACTCAGTGGAAGTTCCGACACTAGAGCCCGACTCCTGCTCCGTCCCCGAGACGTTTGCAGGACCTTCTGCGGGAGAGGTGACCGGAGGTGTGGAGGAAACAGATGCTTCAGAGTGGTCAGTGCTGGGCTCCGTCACTCTGAAAGGTGGTGTCGAGTCAGGAGTCTCTTCTGAAGTGGAGGTGTGGTGATGCTGGGTGACGTTAGGTCGTCTGTTTAAGCTTTGGGTTCCTCTGGACGCCTCTGGGCTCCCAGTCTCTGAGAAGGAGTGGGTCATGTGATGGTCTGTTGTGTCCCCGCTGTCCGTCCTGGTGGACGGGGCACTGCGGGTGTAGTCCTCAGTCTCTGTAGACCCAGCAGAAAAACCCAAGGTAGAGGGGTGGTAACTGGAGTCCTCCGTAAAGGCAGAGGAGGTGCTGTTGCTGGAAGAGGAGGTGACAGACAGCAGGTTCCTCTCCCCAGCTCGGGTGATGGTGGTGGAAGTGTAGGTGCTGTCAGTGTGGACGGCTGCGTGGGACATCGAGGATGAAGCGTCTCCTTGCTGGAAGGTGGTGCTGTCCTGGGGCGTTCTGGCCTTTTCGGTCAACATCCTGGAAGTAGCCTCACTTGACACAGCGGGGGAGGCGTCTGACGACAGGTCTGCTTTAACAAAGTCCTTCCAGTCCCTGCTGCTAATGCTGCTAGTGCTGGTGCTGCCGCCGCTGGTGCTGGTGCTGCTGCTGCTGGTGCCGCTGGTGCCACTACTGCTGCTGCTGCTGCTGCTGCTACTACTGCTGCCGCTGGTGCTGCTGCCGCTGGTGCTGGTGCTGCTGCTGCCGCTAGTGCCACTACTACTGCTGCTGCTGCCGCCGCTGGTGCTGCTGCTGCTGCTGCTGCTGGTGCCGCTGGTGCTACTACTGCTGGTGCCGCTGGTGCTGCTGCTGCTGCTGGTGCTGCTGGTGCTACTACTGCTGGTGCCGCTGGTGCTACTACTGCTGCCGCCGCTGGTGCTGCTGCTGCTGCTGCTACTGCTGCTGCTGGTGCTACTGCTGCTGCTGGTGGTAGCCTCAGTGGTGGCTACAACAAGGGTGGAGATGAGTGGCTCAGTAGACAGACTTACAGCTTCTAGTGATCTGCTGCTTGTTTCTGTGAATGTTTGTGTCTGCTCTGTGTCTGCGGAAAGAGACAAAGATCATATTCAACAACTCTGACACTAACAACATCCTCTTTATTTTTCATTTCTCTAAATTATAGCTTTTTCCTGATTCCAAACAACAGCAACATTTGCAACACATGGCTGTCTCCTGGTGTTACAGATGGAATCAGATGATTAATCAAGCAGTACTTGGACAGAAAATCCTTTAAAAGTTGTTATCAAGCAAAAATACCAAGAAGAATGCCAAGACTTCTCAAATGTGGCCATATCTGCTATTTTTTTCTGTAATAGTTTTGATTTTCAACAGTTAGTTGGACATATCAAGTCAGGCTATGGGAACTTAACAGTTTTCCAAGACTTTAAAGACTAAACAATAATTTGTAAAGAAAATTGAACAGAAAAAAATCAGCATACTAATCAAAAATGAAAACACTGACAGATGGATTATCAAAACAATTGATAGTTTTAGCCCTTTCCAGTGTGTTGTCTCTGGGCTACACTTCAACTAGATTGTTTAAGAAAATAAACTGTATTTCAATTATTTACAGTACATTGATCATAGGGATTAAACCTTACTTGTAGCTCTGTGTTTTTTGTAGCTGTATCTCCCTGCTCTTCTAAATATCTGTACTGAACTCAATTGAGTAATACGTTGTTTTAAATGTTGTTTAACTACACCAGACTGCAGATCGGTTATGTGGAATAAACTAACTGAATAAACATCTCAGTTAATCAAAATTGACATTTTTTATTTAAAGGTAAGAAGAAATTACGTGAATGTACTTTAAGCTTTAGCAATAAGCTAGCTTCTACCTGAAGCCCACAGCCCCAAGCCTAATTGTAGAATAGTAGAACACTTATAAATAAGTCACATATCACAAAGGTTTTAACGCAGTTTTGAGTTAAAGGGGTACTATGTGGTTTTGTGGTCAGTTTGTTTATTCAGTTTATTCAATCATGAAAATTACCCAAAAACTATGTAGCGCACCTTTAAGACCTTCATGGAGTTTGTGCATCTTAAGGACAGTAGAGGTGAGAACTCTCCTTAATTCCTACTTTGTAGAGAAATAAAATACACCTTCTGAAAAACATGAACTATATCAGCTAACTTTAAATCACATACACACTGTCACTGACGTCCAGCTGTGGCCACCAGAGGGGGCTCACCAGGCTGCGTCTTGCCTCTGTACACTACATTAAGGAGGGAGATGCTTGTCAGAAGTGCTGGTCCTCGCTGCAGAGGCAATGATTTTGGGTGGGGAACAATTGGCAGCCCGGTTCGTCTACTCTAACAAAGGAATGAGGTCCTAAAAATGGTGGTGACCGTCTCCGTTGGGATTCAGCCATTTCCTTCCTAAAGCTGAGCGAGCACAAGGCACCGCCAGCACAACCGTCACCATGGATCTGGGTGTGTTTTCATGTTCAGTGTCTGTGGAGAGGGTTTTTTTTTAGCCTGGCAAATTGTTGTTAAGTCATAAAAAACACCCAAACATTACCACAACTGAAGTGTCAGAAGAGAATGTAGCAACAGAATAGGGACTGTTGTTTTGCTGTGATTTCTCCGGAGTTTTAGCCCTTGTCAGTAGGGACAGAAACGGGAATCAAGCACAGAGGTCAACTTAGGGAAGTTGACATTACATAAAGCTGAATTTTTATGTCAGCTATCTACTTTAAAGCTACATACACTGATTTTTTTACACTTGGCAGTGTTGCAAGTTTATAAAATGGACACATCACCTTTAAAGTTGATCTTTTTTGCAAAAAACGGTATTTATTTTCAAGACTGTTTTGCAAAAAAAGATGCTCTGGTGACCTCAAGTGTTGTTTTAGTGGATTGATGTCATTTTAGAAGACAAAGTTTATTGTTAAACTGTAAAATAACAATTTGTCAGAAGTAGGGATGCATGAAATATATCAGGCAAATAAAAAAGGTCTTCACAGCGATGGAATACCAAATAAACCATCTTTGCCCACTACATCATAGCATCAGGTTGGCAATTTATCTTTTTAAATACCAAAATGTTGGTTGCTATTATTGGGGCAGGGAATTGCTTAAACTGTGTGTGTTTATCGGCTGATATTGTATCAACATCAGTATCCAGTATATTCAGGCTATAGTGTACATATTGACAAACAAGGGGTAACATAAGCATTCATTCTGACCACCCGACTAGTTACAGTCTGATATTTACTCTCTATTTTGGCTCTGTTATGTTCACTAGCTAGCCGTTATCTTTGTTTCACTGTCATTTGAGAGTCCGGTTGACAGTAGCTCAGTTTTAGGTGGTGGGTGATACGGCCAAAACTTCAATCAAGGCACGTGTCATGATTCAGCAGCTGTTCTGCAAATTCAATGCAGAAATGGCTCCGGATAACTGTGCTGCGTCACGTCAGACAGCACTTGATTTAAAAATGAAAGACAAGAAAAGCAAAACAATGATTTCAAGCGAAGCGTCCCTCAGTTTCATTCTCCTCCTCCGTGTTTTCCGTTCATTCTCTTCCTCTGCAGCAAACCAGCTCAGAGGTAGGCTTGTACCCTACCACCAAGAAACTACTGCTCTCACTTCATAGGGCTGCTGCCGGAATCACGATACCTTGCAAGGCAGCTGGATTTGCGAGGCCATGTATAAATCCAACCCTGATCTGCAGACACATTCTCGGGCTAAACTGAACATATAAGGTATGCAGGAGCTGAGGTCCAGTGGAGTATAGCCAAGACGATGTGCTTCAGTTTGTGTCCTCAGCTATGGACCAAGCACATAGCTGTGAATCGTGGGTAAGTTAACAACTACAGGAAGCCAGATAAAGTCACTAAGCAACCACCAACTGTTAGTTCAATGCAGACAGAGTGATTTCCTGTGTAAAGGCATTTTTGTCTGACAAAATATTGTCTGACACATTTCTGTGTAAAAGAAAGAGAGGATTTCTGGGGGACACACGACTTCTGCACTGCTCTCACGCCCGGTGTAGCCAGCAGCATCGATCGCGGTGGAATTGAGGGTTGCAGCAGCCGCCCCGCCAACGGACCGCGTGCGTTTCGTGTTCAATGAAGCCAGCCTACTGCCAAATCTGTTCCAGCGGGCACATTTTCTGCTGTCACATGGTAAATAGCGTCATACCGCCCAACCCGAGGAGTTCTTCAGCTGAAAACACGTGGGTACTGGAACTGGAAAGGACGCCGCGAGAGCTGCATCCAAGTTGAGCGACGTCGCAGTAAAACCAAAACAAGGAGCTGAAAGATGCCATAATGCACCGTAGAGCTGAGGGAAAGTGCAGTGATTCACTGTGAGGTCAACACAACAAGGGACGCAAAGTCACGTGATCCAGTATTCACATATAAACATTAATAAGCGCAGATTTAAATGAGCATCAAAAGGCCTGAACAGGAGTATTTAACCATCAGGTGTCAGCCAGGCACCAAGTCTGTGTGAGGTCTGACTCTGACCAAAAGGATTTTTCTCTGCCTATCACTTTTCTGACAGCTTCTTATCTGGCTGGTCTCCAGAAGCCCAGCGCTGGAACAACAGAAGTCCACCAAGGACGAGCATCGGTCTTTGAAAAAAAAAAAAAAAAAAAAAGCATCCTGACAGCCAACACGTAGCGACAAGCAGCCACCAACCAAAACCAAAGGAGGGGAGAGTTCAGCGGCAGAACAGCCGGTCCACAGGGAGTCTGTGGGGAGAACTGGGCCACTCTCTCTCTCTCTCTCTCTGTCTCTCTCTCTCTCTCTCACTTCCTCTGCATGTGTCTCTCTCATTATTTCATTTTCTCTCTCTCGGCGCAGTCCGGGCAACAGAACTCAGACTGGAACGTGGTGTTGGCAGCAAGTGGCGGACACTCCCAGATTCTCTGCAGTTTTATCTCTCGGCTCTCGTGTGTTTAACCCGGCTGTCAGTGTCGTGTTTTCACATCTGCTGCACTTCACAAACTCTGCGGTCTGCGTATCAACTTGGGCAAGTGCAGCGGGGTTGGGCACAACAATGAGCGTGGACGACTGGTATGACGTAGCAGTGTTGTGAACTGAACGGTCGGTGTTTGCCTGCCAACAGATCGCATACTGACAGCTCATCTGTTACCTGGAATGTTTTACTTTATCCGGTGACCAAACGTTGAGCTGCGTTAGAGGTCGCAGCTCAGTTTGTGGGTTCGTCACTAGATGACTGTGGGCTGAAGAGCTCGGTCCGCCACAGGAAAGGTGAGAGGAGAGGAAAGTGAATCATTTCCACGTCGTCATAACTGACTTTTTAGCCCTCACAACAGCTCCCACTCTTAAATCAAGCAGGAGGACTGAAATGTCGCACAAATCTCAGTTTTCAGGCTGTGATGATACGTAATACATATACCTTGATGTTTTAAAGCCATTCATAAATGCAAGGACGGGGCAACAAAATCAAACCTCATCATATTTGTCACCACATTCCTCGGTACCTATATTGTGACAATATGTTAAGGATGATTACTGGTGCTTTCCCAAAATATGATAAACAGTCCATAATGTGGATATGATCATTTGGATCACAATATAATGATACCCAAAATCCAAGACTATAAATAGAACCTCATAGCATGCCAATTATATAATGATGCTGCATAATCCAACCCTAGTGTAGTATATGAAACATCACAAGAGGAGAGGACTGCACATATACTTTATATATCTTAATGATTACATAAACTGTATTTTTTTATTAACTCTATTAGACTATATTTGTTTTATTTACTAGTCTGTGGTTTCAAAAGGGCAGTTTTCGAGTTCAATTTCATCGGGACAGATGCTGATTTAAAGGCTCACACGTGTGTTGTGCATAGTTTTCAGGGGCTCTATTTAATTTTGCCTAACATCTTATCTTATTTACAATGTTCCTAAGGCAGCATGAAAAACTAAATATATTGGTCTTACTTCACAAAGTACACATCAGTATGTGTTTGCCACTTTTATATGGAATATAGGGATGATGCTGCTTGAATAAAAAATGGTTGATAAGCGCTTTGTCCCAGTCTTGACATTGATAAGTAATGGTAATATAATGCTGGTATTAACAGGAGTATCTGACTGCAGTTGCATGGAACTATTTTAAGCTTGAAAAAGAGGAAGCAAAACTTTAATAAAAGTCTAATGCTCTCCGTTCAGCCTTTATCAAAGTGTTATGCTAAATGGTAGAATAGCTTTCCACAATGTTTTTTTTTTCTACCCTCAGAACTTCAACCTCTCTTTCCTCCCTCTGGCTGGAGTTTGAGTTCAGAGGGATTCTGCTTCCAGCACGGTGCAGCGCTGTAACGAAAACCCTCTGAGGGATCAAACAATTAGCAGATCCCCGTTGGCGCTCTGATCAGTTGAAGCCCTTGATTCTTCTTCTGTTATCTCTTTGGCTGCTTTCAGCTGATACCACAGTGTCACATGTGTAGTTGTGACTTTGGCTTTTACCTCAAATGACAAAGGCTTCCTTTTCTTTTTTACAGTTTAGGGTGTGATTAACGCCGGGCCTTGTGTACAGCAGAAGTGAGAAGCTGTACGCGGTTCAGATGTGGTTTCCTTCCACCACGTGGACCTAATATACAACATCTTTTTTAACTCAAAGGATCCCTCCCTGATAGGCCTGCTTCTCTTCATGTGCTGATATCGCATTCATTGCTATGTATTGAACAGCTTTGTTTTCATACACGGATTGAGCTCATCAAAGGGCACAAGTGAACTCTACTGTCCCACATGCTGCACATGTGATAAGATGCTCCAAGTAACACTGCTGTCCCTGAAAAGCAGATGTTCAACTGACGGACACAAGGTATGATTCACCTTAACAACACCTGTATGAGCCGTGGAACAAATGTCACAAGATCTTTTTATAACCCCTCAACTCAAATTCAAACAGGAAGCCAGTTAGGAAGTATCAAAAGAGCGAGGACGCTTATCAAGTTTGATATCTAGATCATGACGGGAGTCGTACACTGTCAGTATGAAGAGGTGGGGCACATTTCTATTCACTTCCTATTTTCTATACACATCTAAGTGGAATAATAGCGGAGTGTTTTCTCTATTAACCAATTTGTTGTTTTCTCTATAAAATGTCAGAAAATGGTTAAAAAGTTGATCAGTGTATTCACTGGAGTAAAAGTAACGATTTCATGTGCAAACATTACGTTGGTTTAAAGTTAACGTCAACCACATGAACAGTACCTGAGTAAAACTATCTGGTATGACCTGTAGCTAAGAATCTAAAGTTATTTTCAATAAACAGACTTAAGTATCAGAAAAAAAAGGTGATCAATACATTAGATGACTTTTAGTCAGTTAGTAATAATCAATAGATTAACTTCAAATGTCCAAAGTCAAAAGTTAAAAGTCTTGATATTAAACTGAGTTTTTAAAGACGCATTACGTAAGAATTGGCCACCTGTCGATCTATACTGCGAACAAGCAGGGGGCAGCACACCACTGGATCAACTGATTGCAGCTTCTGTAGGTTAGCCGGTTAGCTCAGTTAGCTGTGCAGGCAGCGGCTCGGGCAAAAACTCTTACATATTGCACCTTCAAAGTTGGGCCTGGGGACTTACCTTTCATAGTTATTAGGACAGACAATAAATGAATCACATGAGGAAATAATACACAGATTCATCTATAATTGCAGTAATTGTTAGTAACCGCCCCAACAGAGCGATGCACTTGTTTCATGATGCTGCCTATGCTGCATATCATTTGGCTGATTCATAGAGGAGCAGCTTAAGTCATTGTTTTTAATTTGTGGATAAAGAAAGTGGTAATTAAAAGTTGTCACAGAAATTACTCAAATGAAGGAGCTGAAATGAGCTTTTGCTGCCTGATTTCTACTGTGTCCCCCAGCTGTAACTCACTTTAATGGTGATTAAATGAAAAGCAGGAGCCTTTTTTCTTTACGAACTATAACAATTCGGGGTGTAAGTTTCGCTTCCCCGCAGGCCTCAGTGACACAGATCTTACCGGAGCGTCCAGCGGCAGCAGTGTGTGTCTCTGCAGTGTGTGTGAGCAGGATGTTCCTCTGTGATGGTGATAAACTCTCGCTGGAGGATGAAGTTGAAGTTGCATTGCTGTCCGTGTCACCGAGTTCGTCTGTGGCGGTGGAAGAGTGAAATCCCGCCGTCACCGAGTCCGTGCTGTTGTTACTGGGGGTCCCTGCCCCGAGGGGTCCCGGTAGACCCAGCAGGAGCACCGACAGAGACAAACCGAGGACGTGATTCAAGAACCACGTTTCCATGATTTCCAAGACCCCAAAACGGTCGCCGATAGTTTCCGTAAAGTCGAGTAGAGGCCGGGGAGTCTTCCGGGGACACCATGGGAGGAGCGCTCCGGCGTTTACTGGAGTTTCAGAAGAATTAGATGAAATCCTGGTGCGGTCCGGAGGAGGTCCGCTGCTCGGACGGCGGGGAGCGGAAGATAACAGAGCCGAGGCAGCAGCCTGTTATCACGGCGGAGGAGCCCGGGCTCCTCCTCCTCCTCCTTCTCCTGCACACACACACACACACACACACACACACACACACACACACACACACACACACACACTGTGATGGTGCTCACATTGTCCTCTTATTCAACCCAGTGGCAGTCTCTGCTGCCTTCAGGTGTTGTCGGAAGCCTTAAAGTCTGAAGGACACATCAAACAAACAACGCATCACTTCACTGATTCTTAAGCTCTAAACGACCTGGCAACCCTGCAGCCCCATTCAAAACTGTAGGCTATAATTAAAGGGTTGTTTAAAGGTGCAATGCGTAAGATTTTGCCACCTGACAGATTAATACTGCTAACAAATAGAGGGCAACACATCACCATAGTGACTGCTAGCTGCTGCTAACTGTAGCTGCCGTTAGCTCAGTTAGCTGCGGCCAAGCCGTCAGGGAGTGGGTTAGGGGTTTGAAGCCAAATTTTTCGTAGCGGGTTGTAAAAGGGTGAGAAACATTAATAGAGTATCACAGTGTGTAAATAACATCTTTTCAAATACATTTTGGATCCTGGGGGGCCTCTGTAGACTTGGACTACTACAGACGAGCTGTATGGAGCTTTTTATCCATTTTAAAAAATGTCCCCATGTACTTCAGTCATTTGGCAGAATGCTACAACTCTGTTTTGCTGTAAAGCTCCAGAAACGTTTGGTGGATTATGAAACGTCATCTGACTTTCGAGGTGAGCAGAAAATGACGGAATTCAAGGTGTGAAGATGATACTGAGTTAATGTGAAGACTGTGGTGTTCAATCAACAGACAGTGATATTCGGTAGTAGTGTTTATAGTATGTATATGGAGTGTATTACTTGTACTTCGGTATTTCCATATTACTACTACATGCAAATATTGTAGGCCTACTTTTCAATAAACTAGCCTTACGCTTAATTTTTAGATCAAGATTAATAATACAAAATATAAACAAAAAATACATTATAATGTGACATAATTGATTCCTTGATCCAGGAAATATGTAAGATTAGCTCCACCTTTACCAACTTCGACATTAAAGTTATACACATTAATGTATCAATACGTATTCCTAAATTAAACACAGTCCAGTCTTAAGAGGTTTGTCTCTTTAATGAATAAGAGACCAACAGCTCCACTCCAGAGAACGAGCTGATGCCCAGACAGCTTTCTTCTTCATTTCAAGACCAGTTGATGAGGAAACAAGGTACCAGGATCGTTGCTGATCATCATGCGCCTGTTGCAGCTCCAACAACACAAAGGTAAGAGGAAGTGGTTTTCACAGCCTCACTGCTGAGCTGCTACAAAAGACGCTCTTCAGATGCATTTCACCCAAAGAACATGACCTTATGTCATACAGACTGATATTCAAACCACCCCATATTCTCACTGTGACAATCATCCTCATATGTTAATATAGCAATAAAATATGATTTTCTCAACAATGGATGCTGGCTATTATATGTCTTTTATCAACTTCCATGTCTGATCCATTCAAAAATATATTTTGCTTTTGATTGAACTCTAAAGATGCTGTTATTTTAACACAACATCTTTTACTTTTGTTACTGTCATCTGATGCCTGTCGCCTCGATTTTGATCATATTTACAGAATGGTTTGGTGGGTGTGCCATAAATGAAAGTTAACATTTTATTTAAAACAACATGACACCTTCCATGTCAGTCTATCTTGGAGGAAACTTGCATTATATTTGTAAGACAGTGTTCACTTTTGTCGTTTTTCTCTGAACAACTTATCTTACCTGTTGATCTTGTTTTTTATTATCCTGTAAAACATTTGTAAAGAAGTGACAAATGCAAGTGAATTAATATACTTTAATTATACGTTTGTGCCACTTGCACACAGGATATTCAAGCCACATGAGCACCACAGTGGCTGCACTTCTTGGAACTGACCCAGCAGTGTCTCACAGATACTGCAATACTTCACTCAAGGCTAAATGCATAAAGTATAGTGAGAAAAAAAAAATCACCTATTTTCTTTTAATTCTGTTTATGGAAGAAAAACTCAGGTCCACAAAAATATCCATCTAGTTCTCTCACACAAAAACACACTGAACATCTCTGTTAAATAATATATGTGTGCAGAATGTGCCGTACAGGGCAACGCGAGGCAGAGTTTGAGGCAGAAAATGTGGTTTCTGGCTGACAGCTGTGACATGAAACAGAGGCAGTGTTCAAGTCAGTCAGCGGAGCGGTGGTTGCACCATCTTGTCAATGAAAGAGGACTGGTGATGGCGGTGACGAGAGGCGAAGTCTGCGTTTTCCTCTGTCAGCTGCTTGGTTTTCAGCCCGACACCGGACAGAGCGGGCGTGACCACGATCTCATCCTGAAGAGATCCTTTTCTCCTGAGCGAAACAAAAACACTTTCAGGTGACACGCACAAATGGCAAAATCTAATATTTACAGATAAGATTTGAGACATATCTTTGATGAATGACCATTAAGTCTCTTATTTTTTCTCTTAAACAGATTCCTGATTCCTGTCATTTTGTGTTAGAACAGCAATAAGAAGTACCTGAAAATGCTATTTAGTGTTGATTTAAGCCACGTGAAGAAGCTGAATCGAGCTGCAATACCTGCAATAAATCAAACTGTTATTTGAAGAAATTAGCTTGAGTGAGATAATTTCAATAACAGCAGCAGAAAACAGCTAAAAAAGTATTCATCAATAATAATAAGTTTAATGTTACTATGGAGACTTCTTCTATTGTGTGAATAGTTGAGGTTAGTGCACAAGAAGTGTAATAACAGAGCGAGAAAAACACGCAGCATCACATTGACCACCTGTGGGACCAAGTGTGAAACACTTGCCGAGCTTGTGTTCAGAAACGTCCTGAGTCAGGCGGCTGAAGCACGCTGTAATGTGGCGAGTTTAATGCACAGATGCTCCGTGTCCCATCCAGCTATTCTAGAAATCCTAAGCCACAACAGCTGCCAGCCCGCCTGGCAAAAAGGCCGCAAGTGAAACTCCCTGCAGTGTGCCCGAGTACATTAACGGGTCAACCAAACACTGAGCGTGGAGTGAATGAATCTAAGAATGTGAACTGCAGGTTAGGAGTTCCACATTATTATTATTTAATTTCAGATGTGCTTCAGGTTTAATAGGTGCAAGTTGCCGACTACGCATACAGTTATTAAAAGGTTGCACGGGTTCATGGAATGGCCTTGTGAAAGATAACCTTTAACTCCTTTCAGCAAACACTAGACAAAATCAGTAAATATCAAAAATAGAGATTGTGTAGTGAAATACATTAAATAATCATTTATGAAAAGGAATGTCTATGAAGAGTATTTGGTACAAAGTTGAACAGAAAATCAGAGCTAACTTACTTTGAAACCAAGTGGTGAACTAAATGGTGATCAACAATATATTCTCATTGAAAGAGAACTTCACAAAGATATTGTGTTAAAAAACATCACCTTGCTAAAACAGTCACCTGTATGCAGGGTTAAAGTATCTAAAGTATCTGAGCAGAGCATTTTATGAATCATTAGCTGATTTTAATTACGGTGTTTCGATACACATAGTTACGTAATCCATCGAGCGTTTGCTGAAAGGAGGTGAAATCTTGTGCAGATGTGTGAATTAAGGTGACTACAGGACCTCACCATGAAGCTCAGCGTCTCTACACAGGAAATGAGCAGATGGAAATCACCTTTAGGTAGTCCAGGACTTGTTCTCCCGATGTAGAGGAAGAGCAGCAAGGCAACGACTATGTTTGCTAAAGCATAAACCCACTGGATAACAAACATGATCAATAAGGAGGTGAGTGCCTGAAAGAAAACAAATCATGTGTTCACATTATTTGTTAAATAAGCTTAGAATGAGAGCAAAAATACATCATTTAGAGGATAAAATGTGAAGCCTACCCCGATTAGAGCAACCCAGTGGTTGCAGAACTTCGCGTAGAGTGAATGCTGAATGGGTTGGATTTCAAAGGTTGGATGCTCTGCTTTACTTTCAGCTCCTGAAAGATTTAATAAAAGGATCAGGTTACTAAAAAAAAACAAAACTAACCTCTAGGATCTCTAATCCTGTCTGGTCTCGTCATGTCTAGTGTTTGATGCCTAAAGCTGATCACCTGCGCTGTGACTGTGAGGCTCAGCTGATGAATCCTGCTCAGCATGCTGTGTTTCTGAATGACATTTGGCTTGCGTTTCTTCCCCGACTCCACTCTGGACCTCAGCTCCCTCATGTGTTGGAGCTGAACTCACCTCCTCTTCTTTCTCTTCTGAGAACATGTTGCTGTTAAGGTCCAAACCAAAGCTGTCCATCAGCTTCTGCTTGGGGGTCACACTTGCCTTTCTGCCCTTACAACTCAGCTCTTGCGCGGAGCAGGTGTTTTCAGATCCGGCATCAGGATTTGACATCGGGGGAAAGATCTGGTCCATGTCTTTGGTGAACTCCAGCAGAGTGCCTTTGCTCTGCAGGCTCTCACCTCCACTTCCATAGTTAGGGAGGGGGGCCTCAATCAGAGGCCTAGAGCTCTGCCTGATTGACGGACGCTGGCTTCTTTTTGCCGGGATGAGTGGTCCTTTCTTTTCTTTAGTCTGCAGCTGGAAGGTCATGGCCACACTGAAGTAGGAGTAGTCGATGAAGCTGTAGGTGAGCATGAAGTTGATGCTGACGATGGGCGCCAGCACGTTGACCTGACCGATGAAAATGAAGGCCAAGGTCAGCAGGCTGGTCAGACAGATGGCTGCTACCGGAGTCCTGTTTGGTCCTTTCTGTTACAGAGGGAGAGAGTGTCATAATACAGAAAGACACACATGAAAGTCTACACTTGACATTTCCTATAAAAAAGATTTAAAAACTCCGTGGAGCATCTGTGTTTTGCTGGAAGCTGGTCATTGGTAGTTTTGGCTGGTAGTTTATGTCGGCAGACTCCATTTCATGAGGAGCTGAGAGAGGCACGGAGGCAAGTCCTCTGCAGAGAAATCCACAGTCCAGCAGCATTAAACAACTTAAACAAATTGTCCACTGGCTTGTATAGGGAACTGAGCAAGACGGGAAGGTTTAATTTTTCACATCATGTTTCAAACTGCTCATGTATGGCTAATAAAAGTCAGTCAGTCGGTCAAAAGGCTCATCTAAGGTAAAGGAAGGGACTCTTCAGCACCAATATATGGACACTAGTTTAGAAGTTGTTACGTTTAATCAAGGGATCAACTACACACCTCTTTGCTACCTGCAACCTTTTTTTTTAATTTATTATGGCAAATATTGTAAAATGATGGGGTAATGTGACTTATAGGAAGTTTAAGTTTAAATGTTTCCTGAAGTAAATCTGAAACTTCAGATGACTACATGTAGCTGAAACACCATCTGTTCCAGGAGGACACAACCGTCGTCCCCCACAATAATCCCTCTCTGAAAACGGTTAAATTGTTTTAACATGTGGCTTGTCAGCCAGCTTGCTTTCACTTCCCAGGTCCTATCACACAGTTTAAGGAGCACTGCTGTGTGCCTGGCGGGCCTCCAGAGCACACAGTACAGGGAGCAGGGCCCTGCCCGTCGGCCCCTTCCTGCGTTTGTTCTCAAGCTTTGATTTGGGCCAAGATGTCTAGGGCCTCATTCCAGCCCGCTGAGAGAGGTCAGACACACTGCTGCCATCCAGGGAAGTCTGAGGAAAGTGGAGGTGGACGGGGTCAGGATGTCGACGTGACTGTGTGTGTGTGTGTGTGGCAGGAGTAAGCTGTAGGGCTTTGCTGCAATGCTGTCAGTCCAGTCACTTCTATGGAGTGGAGTCTGCAGTCTATAGTTAGGCAGTCCTGTCAGACTGTTTCCTGTTCAGTCCACCCACCACACCCCCTCATACATCCAGGCTACACACGCTTATTAGGTTACAAATTGCCCATTACTGCAGGTCATCAGATACAATATTCCTATTATAAACTCTGCACGACTCATGTTAGTACAATTTATAAAACAGTTCAGTGATAACGCAAGTTAAAGAGGTGGTTCCAGTTTCGGGAGAATTTGTAAGTTTCAAAGTCAGTCAATAAATAAACTCACAGATGTCTTTTTAATGTCAGTCCAGAGAGTGAAGTTACACACCTTTCACACCAAATTAGCTCTGGTTCTTGAACCGGTTCTGTTCAAGATCCTTGCTTGATTTACTTTCTAACTAGCAAACTAACACACAATTTCCTAATTTTGAGCTGAACATTTGTAGTCAAGTATGCACCATCACAAGGGCTTCACACAGCAACCTGTAGAATAACCCACGCCCACTTTGGTTTGTATTTAACCTGATTTTTTTAGTTCCAGCTGGTGTCAACATTTTGGGTGCAGTATCTCTTGAATTTGAGGTTGCAATGCTCCAAACAGTTCAAAATGAGGTTCCATGTTGGTGGGAAAGAGGTATTATCATTCTTACATTTTGGAGTGGTTGTTTGCAGTGGAAGTTTTACAACATGCTGCTCTAACCACTGACTTCATGAAATGAGCTAAGTTGGCAAATCTCACTAGCCAGATGATGAATGCAGAGATATGAAAAAGGCATCTATAAGTTCATCTAATAATGATAGGTGGTGTCAATAGGTGAAAAAGCTTTAAATAAGATGAGGTGTTCACCAGGTTCAATCATAAATCGTCTAAGACAGTATTTCTTTCATTGAGTTAGGAGAAAACAATCATCCTCCATGTTAGTGGACTCACTGGTGCACAAACACACACCCTCATTAAGTAATCTGTGTTTACGTCATGGTGATTCCAGCTAATATTTGTCATTTTGTGGCCCAATCCATCCAGCTATCCACCCACCCCTCTTCCCAGGAAGGCCAGTGCGGGGATGACCCTCTCCTGGGCGATGCACTGGAGGATCCTGGGTGCTCCGTATAAGCCACCCATGCAGGAAGCCAGAGAGGAGATGTAGAGGCCCAGCAGAAAGAGGAAACCCACCAAGGAGACCTGGAGGAAGAAGGAAAACAAACAGAGGGTGGAAGAGGATGGGGTGGAGTTCAGAGCTCACAACAGCTACACCCAGTTGAGTTCCGCTGCAGCCAGCCCCTTATGAAAACAATGAGAACTGATGGAGAAGTCAAGGATTTTGAGGCAGTGATTGGCTAAAACGTAATCTATTTTTAATATGAGAGCGAGTTGTAGTTTTGGATTTTTGCTACACTGCTTGTGCACATTTCGACTCACGGTCATGCTGCTGTCTTTGGAAGCACCACCTAACTGAGGTCTGTCCATTTATTCTCAAACAATCCCTGATTTATCCAGTTTGCGTCCTTGAATAAATGGACTCAAATTTAAAAAAAGGCATATATCTAAACGTGGGAAGCCAAACTAGTACAGTTTTGGTATGTTTTGTTTTGTTTTTCTGTTGAGTTTGAATAAAGCGTGTCTTATAAAGATCTGTGAGGTAAAATTGCTGGTTTTGTCAATGGGTCATCAGTTTGGTGGCTCTGAATACACCAAAATAACGTCTGTTTCTGGTAAAACAATTAACTCTTTACCAAAAAGATTCCCAAACTTGATGCATCCATGAGTCATTTAGACTAGGGCCCAGGCTTAAAAATACTGTAATTACCCTTTAAGTGGACCGTTTCCCTCCGACGCAGGACGCACTTGAACTCTACCTCGTGGTGCTCGAGACCCAAAGCGTGGGTACAGGGAAAGACCCAGTATTTCATACAGACTTGAACCTGAGTGTAGTGTAAATGATCTGCACTTCTACTTGAATGGGCTGTACATGCAGTCAGAACCAACACCAGCCCTAACCACACCACATCAACAAAGTGAGCCATGGTGGGAAATCCCCTCACCTCTCCCCTTCTGTTTAGAGGGCCTCTCTGAAGTGAGCAGGATGGAAACAAAGAGACAGGAGTTTACCTTTTCTGCTATCAAGAAGTCATAACGCAGAGCTTCTCTGGTGCAGATCGCCCCGAGGAGGAAGACAAAGACCAGATACAGGAACCACCTGTGGGTCACCAACAGTACACCAACACACGGACGTATTAACAAGGGCCGCTCTCTCACTATTAATAGGAGAATTGTGTCATGGAAGCTCAGTAGTCAGATAGCGCCATAAGGGTGGGAGAGGTTTGTCCCTTTGAAGAGATCTGAGGGTACCACAGGAGTCAAATGAAAACATTTGGAAAGTACCCATTTGGATGATTCAGACGCCGAGGGACAGACTCCTGAAAACTACACGTCATATCATGTTAAATAAAGTTAAATAGCTGCAGAAATCTGTATGGTCGTATTTTTATTTCTGACATGTGGCCACTCCAGGCTTCACTTTTACTGGAGCTGTAGTTTTGTGTACTTGTGTCCACGTGGTGTTTCTCATCTCTAAGTACTGGTGTGTGTGTGTGTGTTGTCATACGAGGTGAAGACAGCTGCCAGCGTTCCCACTGGGATGTTGTGTTCAGGCCGCTGAAGGTCTGAGCTCATGTTGAAGCCTGCCATAACCCCTACACATACACATACACATACACACACACACACACACACACACACACACACACACACACCACAAAAATGTATTTTTACACGGCGCATGTAGCTGCACGAGATAACATGGAGTCTGGAGTGTTGACAGTTCATCTAAAAGGGCATATAAATGATCTTAATACATACGACACACAACATCGGATACAAAATAGAAGATGAGAGTCGTCCCTGTACCTGTAGCAGCAGGGAAGAAGACCCCAAACACTGTGAAGAAGTTTTCTCCTGCGCTGTAATCTGGCATTGTGTTACTGCTGAGCAGCCCGGGCGAATAACCGATGAATCCGTGCTCTGAAACAGGAGAAGACAACAGACAGATCAAACATCATGTCTGAGCCAGGATCACGAGAGTAAACAGTGACAATCATCTACAGTATAAACTTGTCACCTGAGGCCAACTGATACCAACGATGATGATCTGAAACTACTCTTGGTATTATCAGAAATAGGGCTGTCAGAATATCAGACTTCCACCACAAAAATATTCACAACTCTCAACAAATTCAAGTTCTTGTACACTTCATTAGACCGAGCCAAGTGACTCTTCACATGGGGTTTTGATATATTTAATTCAAATATTTTGTGTCATGTGTGGTGCAGCATTCATTAAAATATTCATGAAATTGTAAATTAAATTATCTTATGAGTCTGAGTCAGGAGACGTCACAGAAGACCTGATCCATTTTGCCAATGAAGTCAGTGTCTCTGACCTGAACTTGGAGATAAATTGGATAAATTGCTTCCAGTCTCATCCACAATAATGCTGATATAAGATTGAATTTCCATTCTAATTAGCATTTCCCTGATGGCTATAGTGTAGAGCTGCAACAATTAACCAATTAACTGAATGGTTGCTAATCCTTAATTTAGCTATATTGACGATCAATTTACCAATCTGAATCATTTCTTTGGAAAAACAAGAGGAACATTTTCTGATTCCAGCTTTTTAGATGTGAATATTTTCTGTTTGTTTTTTTTCCTTATGATATCAAAATGGACATCTTTGGTTGTGGACAAAACAAGACATTCGATGACATCATCTTGGACTTTGGTGAACACTGACAATTAATGGGTCGATTGAGAATTTGCAGCTCTACTGGATTGCTTTCTGCAGCCACAGTGTGATTTAACTGTTTTTCCTCATCTGGTGTAAAGTTATCATTTTTATTGCTTCTCAGTTTTTAGTGACCGTCGCTGGTCCGAGGTGATTATTGGTGAGTTTTTTTGCACTGCGCTTTGTGGAGAAGTTGAGACAAACAGTAAAATGTAAACACATCACATCTGCACCGGAGGATTTTCCAAGGAGAGACCTACGGTAGCAGACACCAGATGTTTAAAATAAAATCTAACATGTTTTACATTTTGCATTTTATCACACAAGGTTCTTACTTCCTTACAAAATTGTAATAAAAGCCAAGGATGCTGGTGACCAAAAGAACACTCCTACTTAAATTTTCATCTCCCTCCAACTCAAAAACACAGAAACAAGGAGACATTTGAGAAATTCTCACTACTGTTCCTTCCAAAAATTGTCAAACAGCATCATCTAAACTCATGTCTGCAATGCGAGACTATTTTATTTGACAAAAATTGACAGCAGGCAACAAAAGCATGCAGTTTAAAGACGGGACAGGTCAGCTCAGTCTGCGTCTCTTTGTTGAATGTGCAGGAGAGGCTGTTCTGCATTGGTGGGGGCCATATAACAATCTGTAGCGCCCCGCCTATGTTACAACACCGGACATTTCCCCCTTGGTTATCTTGCGATGGGAAAGAATGTGTTCTCTCAGATTAATGACATGTTTATCCAAAAGGAAGTCGCCACCCTTTTCAGAAGCTCAGCGGCTTCCAAGTTTGAGTAGAGAAGAATGAGAGTGAGCGAGAGAGGGAGACAGAGAGTGAGAGATGAGAGAGAGAGAGAGGGTGAGAATGCTCTTTTTTTGCTTTTGTTCGAGGAAAAAAAAAAAAAAAAAACCCCAAACCATAAGGTCTTAATACACTAGTTATCCAAGTGCACATGTTCACCAGGGTAGGAATTTAACAAGGCTGTGAAAGCTGACATCAAACGGGGAATGAGGTACCCAAACTCTTGTTCAATCTGTGACCCGGTGAGCTCGCCCTCTGTCCAAACAATCGGACTCTAACGGATCCAGGGCAGTCAGTGTCCATGTCTGCACCGAGGGCTCCCCACCCACGTTACAACATCACACGCCGACATCCATCCATGCCTGACTCCACTCAGCTGAGGGCGTTCACGTATTTATGGAGGTACAACGACTTCTATAAACACAGATTAGTCGTTGGAGATTTTTCTGGTGGAACTCGCTCACCTCCATCGTGCCGGGCTCTTGTGCAAGGCACGGTCGGAGCTTCACTGGGAGCCTCGGGGCAAAAACTGCAGCCTCGTTATATTTTGCACAGCAAGCCAGAGAACATTTTCTGCATTTCACTTAGTTTGTGGTTATTTAGTATGCACAATGTGAGCTGAGCTGTGACACGATGGAGGATTCCTTTAAAATGCAGCTATTTCTTCTATATTTTGGAGGCAACAAATTAAAAAAAGGGATGCACCATCTTAACCATCATCATCACTCTGCTTTCTGAGCAGACAGAGCAAACAGATTTCAGGACAAAGCTGTGGTGAAAACAATCATATTTCACTGTGTATATTGTCTGAACAGCAAGTGTGTATAAGCAGAATGGGGCTCAGCATTCCTCTGATGCAGGGTGGAATGTGTACTCAGATTACATTAGCGTCTGAGGCCTCTCCCTCCGTCTGGCTGACCTCTTACCCTCCCCACCATAACCAGTATAAAAGTGCCGTGCATGGAGAGCAGAGGTGGGGCAGGTCCCACTGGGATGATTGAAGGCCATATATTATAATGTGGATCACAGGGAGAGATGATGCAGCAGTCTCTAGAGGAGCAGCAGGCCTCAGATCTCACTTCCGGCCTCCTCTCTTTGTCATTTTCCAAAAATGTGGGTGAGTCTGGTTAACACCCTAAACCCTTAGACCCAAGGAGCACATTATGACTTCCTGTCCTGTGGGGAATAAAAAGTAAAGAGACTGGGACTGGGTGAGGCGTGTCAGACTGTATTTCATCTGCGCACCACAGTCAGAAGGTCTGAGTTGTTTGGCTGCAGAGACAATAGATCGGCAGCGTTACAGCGCAAGCTATATAATTTTCTATACTTCAACCGCACAATTGGGAAATTAACTGTCCTCCCATCGTGACAAAGCACTATCCTGGGCCGTGTCGTATGCAGTTTTTGAATTCCACTGTAGTCACAGCACAGTGCAGATTATTGTCGCTGGGAAAATTACTTCGAGAATAAGAAAGTCAGGCCAGCCTATAGGTGAGAGTATATAATACTTTTAAATCCTCATCAGCATCACAATGTAGATATTAAAGATATGTATCATTTCAGAGGTAAAATGTCTAGAATGATTCGTCTTTGTTGCAGGTGATTTTGTCAAAGAGCAAAGAAGGAAGTTGGTGAACACGACTAAACGTAATGCGATTTTCATCAGCAATGGTCGCTGTTTTATTGCAGCCATATTTACATGCACAATAGCTTCTCATTCCGTTTGAAAACATCAAGATTTAAGATTATGGGTCAATTGTTTAATTCTCTAATTTGGATAACTGTGTGACATGTGCAAAAGTGATGTTATGTCATCCATTCCAGCTCCCTGTCCTGAAGATGGATATCTGTCTTTCTGTCTGTCTCTGAGAACATGTGTTAAAAACAAACTCCCGGCAGTAGAGCAGTTCACTGCAGAGGCCACCACTGTTGGTGAACCGAGAAACGTACTTCACTGCGCAGTTACGTGGTGGGGATGCACAGAAAGAATGCAGCTGGGAAATAATCAAGTTATAGGAAAAGGTGCAACCCTTTGAAATGTTGTGTGGTTCAGGTTTGGGTATACTAGGGTTATGAATAACATGGGACAACAAAGGCAGACGCAAAAATCTAAAATGTTTACATTTTTAGCTGTTTGTGCTCTTTACAATACAATACAAAATGTGACCAAAAAGGAAACATATTCTCACAGCTTCCCAGAAATCTTACTTTTCATCTGACCAACCCCAACGCTTAAAGAGTGCACATTGTAGTTTTAGAAGAGAAATGCAAAACAAACAAACCATAACTGAATAAAGAATCTGTCCTCAAAGGAGAGTAACATCCCCAGAGGGCTGTTTAAAGCCACATGGGCAGTACTGCAAATAAAAACAAAGTAACCAAATATGAAATTGTGTTGTCCTCTGAAAACAGTTTGTTTATTCGGTCATGAAAATCATAAAATAAAAGAATTTTCTCTTCTGATTAAAATTGCTTCCCCAGAACAACACTGTGCAGCTTTAAAGATATTCTGCCAACAGTTATATAAACCGGAGAAAAGCAGCAAATCCTCAAGTTTCAGAAGCCAGAGACAGACAAAGTTGTTGCCACTTTGCTTGAAAAATACATGAAAAAGAAAGATATGCCCACCAGAAAGCTCCCGTTTAAAAAGGACTCCCTCAGAGATGCAGGCTGAGAAAGAGTCTTGCTCTCAAACATCACACAACAGGAATAAAACAGCCCTTAAAATTTGGCTTTTTTGGTATATAAATATCTCTTATTTTCATTTCAGCCAAGTATTTTGCAATCCAGCACTCATCCCATTGGGTATTGAGATGTGCAAGTCTTCTTTATTATCCATTATAGAAAAATACTTTTATTGATTTATTATCATAATTGACAAAGTTTAATAGACCAATCAGTCAGCTCTAAATTTTACCATTACAGATCATTTTTTTTAATTAAAGGCCCATATCTGCCCAGCGTTCTGACAACAAGCCAATATACCATCCTGCCTGAGCCTGAACAGTCACACCTGGGCCGTGGCAGAAACCCACGACGGCGTCAGCTTCACCAAGTGTACAAAGAGGGGACATGTTATCTAACCGAGAACACTTGATTTTGGCAGTAGCTCCTTTTCCTTCAGGATGTGCCTCAAGCTTCAGTGAGCGCACACTAATCTGGGCTGTTTCAACGAGCGAGTGGACCTGCTGGTCCCCTGCCAACCATGAGGTCACCACAACACACACAGGGGCTCTTAATTGGAAAAACCTGGAGAATCCATTACGGCCACTTCTTCCACTATTTTTGACTCAGAACAGGCCTTCTGTGGGAGCTTAATCTTGGAAAAACTGCTCCTGTCTGGACAGGTAGATTCAGTTTCTCTGGATCTAAAAAAAAAAGAAGCTAAAAAGCTTTGACAAAAATGGGACAATTCCCTCTCTGACTGTCTGTATAGGTGTGTGTTTATAAATGTTTTTATAAAAAAGGTCCAGCGAGTATATTGTGCCTGTTCACATGAAGACTGGCTTGATTTCTGGACTTTTTCTCTTCCCACTGGACAGGACGTTGATAATCAGTGAGAACAGGAAATGTGGGGAAGGACTTCCTGAAGGGCAGCAAAAGAATACACTTCTCAAAAAAGGCAACATTTCCTCACCACAAAAGAAAAAAAAAACTCTGTCAGTAAACACAAGGCCAGTCTCAGACGAGAAGAGAGCAGCACTTTACATAAGTTTCTGACAAAACCGAACACTCGCCGAGCGCAGAGAGAAAACATGACATGACAAAAATGAGTAAAATATGTATCAGAAAGGTTGTTAGAGTCAGCAGCCTCATGAAGAGCTGAACTGCAGAGACTAAAAATGATACGTGATACTACAGCTACACCTACTGGCCTGAGCAGACACTCATCTTTCTATCCACTTCAAACTTTTCTGTCTTCTTTGGAAATTCAAATTAATTTCACACCCAACTCCCACAGACGTTACTTCACTGCAGTTTTTTAACAACCAGCAGAAAAACTGTGGAGAAAACTAGAGTCACTAGACTTCATCTCAGACATCTCAGCATCAGAGCCCTCGTTTCTTTATTTTCCTGTGATCAGTTGGGTCACATTCCCCTTTTCTGCAGAAGGCATGTTGACATGTCAGAACAGGAACAGCACAGGAGGCAGAACTGCTGACATTAATGAGGACTGGTCCCCGCAATTACAGTAACTTGTTCATTTGTGTTCGACAAATCAAAATCCTATCCGTCGTTTCAAGGTCCCTGCAAGTCTTTTCTCATGTGAAGCAGCTGATGTTTGTCATTTCTTTGTTGCAAAGCGTTTTGAGGTCCATTTCTTGTGAAGTGCTTACAAAAACAAGTTATTAATAATTCTGCTTCTCATATATTAGAAACATAAACTGAAAACCCATCTCGTCAAACTTTACTCCGTCCTAAAGGCCCTGACAGTGGTGGCTCTAGTCTTTTGGCGTGGTGTGTCCTGCACCACCGGCACTTGGTTGTTCAGGTAAGCCAAAATATAAACAAAAAGAGAAACTGAGAAATAAAGGGAAAAACCCTTGAGATTGTCCCTGTAGTATCCACCCATTTATTTTTCTCCTCCGCCTCTTCGCCAGTGACATTTGCAGCTTTTTTTAATCAGGCATATTTCCGAGTAGAAGCTCAGATATTAGCTAAAGTAGTGTCACAAGTGTGGCTTAATCATAACGACTGGTATACCAGAGAGAATCATTTCTAATTTCTGCTATATTATGTCTTGGAAATACCCATGCACGTTATAAGAAGACACCAAATACTGGCACATAGCATCAGTACAGACTCATTCCTTTTATGTTTACATTCATGGCCTCCAGCCCTACCTGGGTCGAGGTGTGTGAAGGTGCCGATGACAAAGTCCAGAGTGGAGATGGCCAGCACGGCCAGCAGTATCAGCTGGAGTCGGACGATCCACTTCACACCCGCCAGGTTGATTCCGAGCAGCGCCAGCAGCACCGCCGCCGACATGCTGCGCACCGCCCACTGGCTCTGCATTCCCAGCACCTCGGCCACCGACTCAGAGAACCCCGTGATGTACATGGCTCCAGCTACACACTGCGAGGTGAGAGACGGCATGAGAGCGGAGACAACACAGGAAAGCCTAAAAAGGTCCAGGTTTTCTCCTCACCTGTCCGAACACATACAGGAGGCCCACGGTGCCCCCGACCCGGCCCCCCAGGACGGTGGAGATCATGGAGTAGATTCCTCCACCCCCAACGCCACAGTGCTCACACACTCCGATCCCCGACATCACTGTCACCAAGGCGACCAGCACGACCAAGGAGACCAGCAGCATCCCGAGCAGCACGCCTGTGTTCCCCTGGGCAGTGTTGGGGACAAAATGACATCTGTAGGACACATGTCTGCTCACTTTTTCTCCAGTTTTCTTTTCTCTGTTTTGTCTCGGTGTCTGTATCAACAATGTAATCCACATCTTAAAGAAAAACTCAAACAAACATAATCACTTTTCCACAATGACTAATAGGGAAGCGTCTCACTGTGGAGAGGAAACCCCATCTTCCACATGACAAACTATGTTTTAGCTGTCAAGTTAAACCGAAATAGATGCAGCAATTAAGATCACAGGGCCTGTGTAGCGCTGTCCGGTGATGACACATGCACATTAACTTGTTTGGGATCATCTGACAGGATGACACACGCTAAAAATATAAACTCAGGTGCTGAAACGTGTGAGGCAAACACATTAATTGCTAAACATGAGGCCACATATTGTAACATGTAGAAAGGGAAAATAAACACGCAGTCTGTTCTAGTTCTCTTTTCCAGTCCTATAAACAACCATAAATTGATGGTTACGGAGCCCCAGTCTGCAAATGGTGAACGCCGCCTCGTCACTTCCACTTCATACCTTCGTATGTCTGAACTGTTCTCTTTGTTATGTAGACCACGTCGGCTCAGCTACTGCACATGGTCTGCACCACAGTGACGACCTGAGATAAGAGTCCCACAGACTGAGTGTTTGCTGACTTGGTGACAGGGTGAGAAAGTGGGTGAGGGTCTTTGCTTTTTGAACTGCGCAAATACAACAACATCAATTTAAACGCAGAGCATCTTTTTAATGTGACTACTGATTATTTTAATTATCAATTAATCTGCGAATGCAATTGATTTGAGGTCAGTGTAATGTCATCTGCAATTTCCTTGGGCCCAAACGGACATCTTCAAATTGCTTCTATTGCCCAACCAACAGTCCAAAACTCAAAGACTCCTAATTTAGTGTCGTAAATTACAAAGAAAAGCAGCAGCTCCTTACATTTTTGAAGCTTTTCTTGAGTCACCTGTGACAGTAAATTGAATATCTTTCAGTTGTAGATGAAACAACACATATGAGGACGTCATCTTGGGCTTCAGAAAACACTGACCGACATTTTTCACCATTTCCTGACATTTTATGGACCAAAATACTGATAGTTGTTTCAGGAAATAAACATCGGATTAATTGACAGTAAAAATAATCATTAGTGCAGCCCTATGCAAAAATGAATTCATTTTTCAATAATTTAATTCGGATATGAAGACTCGAATGACGTGTGTGTGTGTCCATATTCTATTTTCTAGTTTAGTTTTTTTCTTTGTCTGGCTATCGGTGTTTCACTCTTTAAAATGGGGAGGGAATACTTGTTGAATGAGAGATAAAAATAAAGCTTTCCATACATCAACACATTCAGTTATTTTTCATACTTTTTTTAACAGATTAGATAAAAGATTAAGGAACCCGGGTTATTGCAGGTAACATTGAAGAAGTTCTTGAATGTGGAAAAAGTGACTAAACTTTATAACTTGACCAAGAAAAAATTACTTAGGATGAACTTGAGACATGGAAGAATTCACTTGAGTCAAATGTCTGTTATTTTGTGTCTTCACTAAGCAGATTTAATAATTTTCCTTCTAATGCACATGAGGACAAATACAGTGAGAGTGCAGTTATACTGCCTGGATATTGCTGCGCAAATGTCCAAAGCACACACTGTAAATAAAATTACAGTTTACAGAACTGAAGTAAAGAGAGGGAGCACAGTGTTTGTACACTCACCACCAGGTAGCCGGTTCGCAGGAACAGCACAACACCAAAGATGTTGATCATGCAGGTGGTGAAAACTCCATCCCAGGTGCCGAAGAGCACCGGCTCCCACACAAACAGTTTGATCCTCCACCACGGCTGGCTGGACTGCTGGAAGCCCTGACCGCAGACGTCAGAAGCCATTATCATGTTCGTGTTGAGACATCAGAGACATTACTGTAAATATGGTGATAATGGATTAGACGAAAATGGATTTCAAAGCAAACTGCCTACCTGTGCATCTTCATGGAACAGATCGTGGACGTGTGTGTTTGTGTTGGTGTCAGGGACTGTGTCCTTCAGCAGTCCTGCCACGTCTCCCTCCTGGTCACAGGTGTGCACAGTCCAACCTACTGGCAGGGTGTCCATGGCAACCTGCAGGCGTGATCAGTTCACTTTTCCTTCAAGTTAATCATAGACAACATGAGGGGGGGGAAAAAAAATTAAAAAAAAATAAATCAGCACGGTTTTGATTGCATCAATAAGTGACCACATTAGTTTGCTCTGTTGAGGAAGTCAAACAGCAACAGGTGGAGCATGAGGACACCCGGATCCAGCAGGGTGTGTGTACAACTGATAATCATGTCTAGAGCCGGACTGACATTTAACTAACACACAACTTAAACAATAAGTCGGTCTAGACATGCCGAGGTGTACAGTCATACAACAGAAGGCAGTATTGGCAACAAAAATCCGTGAACAGATTTAAAAATACTTTAAACGTAAATTAACTATTTAAACGAAGTCCTTCAAAAAATTAAAACTATGTCTAACTAATATCAACATCTAGGCTATCGTGTGTCGTCCAAGTGTCAACCTAGTGTCCTCATTACAGACAAAAAACCGCATCAGCACCACAAAAATCTCGCCACTGAGGCTCTCGAAGCACCGTCGACACCAGACCTCATTAACAAACTTGTCAATTTTAATTTCTCTAGCGGCAAAAATGGAATAAACTCAAATGAATTTCACCGAATAACTCAGATTCGCTCATAAATTAGATAGTTCCCAATACGGCCATTTTATAACGGTCCTGTTTCTCATTTCACGAGGCAAATACTTAAAGTTGAATTTCTTTCAATGGTGTTTGGCGTGGCGCTAGCTAAGCCAACCTCTCACAAAGTCGAGGCTGTTAAGAGAGCGTCGACGCCAAACCTAACTAACAAACTCGTCAATTAAATGATTTCTGGTGGAAAACGTAAAAGAAACTTAAGTAAACATGTCTAAATTACTTGGATTCACTCTTAAATCAGGTAAAAAGCAATGCGGCCACTTTATGACAATTGTGTTGAAATGACTTGTTATTTTCCAAATAGACTAGCCGAAGAAACATTAATGGCCGGAGAAGTAGCTAAAAAAAGTGTGTAATTTTAGATGTTTAACTAAATAAGTTGAATTTCTTGGTGGGGTAATTTATAAAAAGGTATTGTTTCTAGTCTAGTCTAGTCTAAGTTTTTTTTAAATGGTGTTCTATCAGAGTCAGGCTGTAAAGAGAGAGCGTCGACGCCAAGCCTAATTAACAAACTTGTCAATTTTATTACTATTGACAAAAGTAAAATAAACTTAAGTAAACTCATATAATTTACTCGGATTCACTCTGAAACTAAGCAATAAACAACACGGCCACGTTATTTCATACAGTTGTGTTGAAATCAATATATTTAGTTTTCTAAAGGATATTTGTGTCAGGGGAGTTAGCTTAACAAACCAATGCGTGATTTTACATGTTTACCAAAAGAAGTTTGGTTCAAACAAAGGTCGCGTTTCTAATCTTACAAGGCAAATACTTAAAATGACAGATATTTTAATAGTGTTTGGCGTGTCGTCAGCGAAACCTACCTTTCACAGAGTCCCATATCAATCCATGCTGAGGACTAACCAGGTATCAAAATAACAGAGGAGCTCATTGTTCCATGGAGCCTCTCTGTGATGCCTCCAGTCAGTGTGAACAGGATTCTCAGCTCCTCCTGCTGCTAACAAGGTGTTCTATGGAAACGTCAACAGGTAACCTCAGGTGGATTTGTGCTCACTGGTTACCTTCCAGGGTGTGTTGCTGCTTTGCACAAGGATCATGTGTTGGTTTTGGCAAGTCCTGCTGTAGGCAAGGTTGACTAATGATTAAAGCCGGGGAATGCTGGCATCACTCTACATCCTTATCTTTTTTATTTGTGGAATTTTTTGTTTGGACTTTTGGGAAAGGAGATTTTATTTTGGGAATGCTTCTGACTATTTCTACCTGTCATGTTTTACCCATGACTACAGAGAGTGACTGAGAAAGAAAGTTTACTGTCTCCAAGTGCACATGCTGAATTTATAAATGGACTAGACTATGGTCAGAAAATGTATTGACATACCATTCACTGACTGCAGTGGGAACCCATTTCTGCCAGTCAAAAGTCAATTATGGGATAAAATAAATCTGAAATTATGAGAAATAAGTAATAGCCATGAAATTAAAAGATATTTGAGAAAACATGTTTATGAGATAAAAGGTCATCAACATAAACTAAATAGGCATAACCATAACATAAAGTATGATTTATGAAAAAATGTGAATTTAAGAGAGAAAAGTTTTAAATTATGAGATGAAAAGTCATGATTATGTCTTAAAACGTTTACATTATTAAAAAAAAAAAGTCTAAATTAGAAGATCAATTATGATTTATGTCATAATTTTGACTTTTATCTAATAAACTTTTACTTGATAACTTTTTTTATGATGACTTTCTATCACATAATAATGATTTATCATGGGAATATTTTTTTTTCATCAAGCAGTTTTACATCTAACTTTTCGTCTTGCCAGTTGGCTTTATTTTATGTAAAAAATAAATCTCCTTGGACAAAACAAACACATCAGAGGACTCAAATTCATGTTCTGGGAAATTGTGATGAACACTTCAGATTACTTAAATAAATAACCTAAAATGTTAACATATTCAATACATATTTTTGTAAAAATGGCCTCTGTGTATTTAAAAAAAAAACCAATTCAATGGCAAATACTGTGAATCATTTTATTTATAAGGACATGACACACAACAATCAAAACAACAATTGAATCAGATTGTTTACAAATCATAATATATTGCAAAAAATCTAATCATATGGGTTACTTGACTGAAATTAATCAGCTACAATTAAAGCTGCACATTATTCATAAAACACTCGACCCAACAAGTTAGAGACCATGCAAATGAACCTCACTGTCTACCTCGAGATCAACCTTACAGTGAAGCAGAAGTAGGGCCTCCTCGTCAAGTTCTTTAAAAGTATGAAAAAAGTCAAAAGTTCGGACTCGAGAGGGAGATTCCCGTCTGCATTTGAAAGATCTTGACACAAACGACTTGTACAGAGATAAATGAGGGTAGCAATAGTGACTGCATATGATATACTGTACATATCAGTGCCATAAATGACATGTTTCAAAAATAGTTTTTATCAAAAAATTAATAATTCAGATCTTTTCACACAAAACAAATAGTTTTTTTTTCTCTAGCTTATACAAGGACACTTATGGCCAGGTTACTGACAATAGATTATTTAAAGGAAAAATACCATGGTGCTGTTCGTTTCGACTTTCCAGAGTAGAATTACTCGTATGCACTGTGCTTTCAATTATCGCTTACACTGAAATGGGCAGCTAGTGGAATATTTCCAACAAGTTATACTCCACCCAAAATCTAGTTTAACTGACATGAATTGAAGCTGACCACAATCTAAGTTCACCTTAAAATACATATTCAGCCAAGTTCATGATTAAATCCACAAATCATTTCATGAGCTTCACAGCAAAACAGTGTTGCAGCATTTTCCTAAACAACTTAAAGTAGATGGGAACTTGTATCAAAATGATTTAAAAAAAAAAAAAAAAAAAAAAACGGCAGAGAAACATGAAACGGCTCCATGCAGTTTGTCCGGCGTAATCCAAGGATCGGGAAGTCCTGAGATCTCAAGCTGGTTTTAAAAGATGTTATTTACACCGAAAACCTCCAGTGTGGCTGAAGCGTTGGTGCACACCCATCTGAAGTGGATCTACAGGTTTGTCAAGGGTGTAATTAACGTCTTCTTCCAAATCAATTTGGGATCTCATGGCTTCTGAAGACTTGGATTACACCTGAAGAGCTGTGTGCATCCATTTTGTGGGTTGTTTTTTCTAACAGTTTAAAACGAGTCTTCACCTACTTCAGTTGTTTAGGAGAAAGCTGCATTCGTGTTTTGCTGTGATGCTCGATCTTCCATCAGCGCGAGGGTGAGCAGATTTAATTTTTAGGTGAACTTATCCTTTAAATATTTGCCACTGATTTCTGGTGGAGTATTACTTCAAATCCAAATGTACATTTCCTGGTCTTGGGGGCTTTTCATTACCAACACTTGAATACAGTAAATCCCATCATAATGCACAATCAAAATGCATTAACCTACAAAAGAAATCACTTGAACCAATCATCAATACAATTGAAAATGTGTTGATTTTCTTCTGATAACAGTGGTGAAATATATTTATATACACACACACACACCTCAGACAGCCGCATCCTGTCAGCGAGTGAAATGAATTAATTGTTGAATGTAATAAATGCTGGAAAACTAAATAATGTGCCTTCCACTGACAAAAAGTGTCTCTTGCACAAGTCACTCTATTGACACAGAAAAATCTAACAGTACTTCTCAGAACATAAAAATATACAATGTATTTACAGCAGAATATCTCCGATAAACTCTAGTGGGAATGATCGACGAGGAAAAATAAAGTGTTTGATGATTAACGTGGGTGTCGCCTGTCCCTGATTGTCAGTTGTGTCGTAACAAGAGGGAGCTTAGCATCAACTTTCTAAACCTCATTAAATGGCGCCAAAAAGAACAAAAACCCAAACAAAAAAAATCAACAAAAAAATGTTTTATGCAATAGCACCTACGACATCACACATAATGAACTTACTGAAAACAATCAACAGTATGATGAAGCACAGAAGAGACCTCAGATGTGGCTTGCGACTGCATTCTAGCGAACTGGTGATAATCATCAAAAACTACAAATGTCTGAAACATGGTCTGCTCATATACACACGAAGACGCCACATCCTTCCAGCTACAGATAACAGTTTGAGAACGAAATGTACAGCTATTTCTTTCTTCGACTCTAAATATGATGTGCGAAATAAAAATAAAGCTCCCAGATCTCGACGCATTACAGACTGTATAGGTTGATAGCTTATGTGGTTTTTGTTACTGTGCAAGTGGAATTAGTAGCCTTGAAAGAAACAAAGAAACAGGAATGAGTAAGGCTGGAATAGAAAAAACAGAAAGAAAAAAAAAGAAAGAAAGAAAGAAAGGCACGGATGCAAAATTAATAAAACTGGAAAAACCAAGCACCTCATTTCCACGTGTACTCTCTTTCTACATGAAGCCTAAATACAAGGGGGTCTAATCACATTGTTGTTTCTCCAAAACCTGTGCATCTTCCAACAAGAACAACAAAGGACCATAAAAGTGCAGCTGCAAGAGCTACGTTATGAGTGACGAAAGCGCAACCCAACAAGGGTTTGTACTGACAGGTCAGTCTCAGAAATCTCCTTTTAACAAAAGTCGCCTATTAAGTAAAGGTGTTCCATTTCCTCCACTGTGAAACTGCATACTACATTCCCTGTAGTGAACAATGTGCAAATTGTGCAAAAGTCACGCACAATCTTCTTAAGTAACTTCACTACAACTTCCTTAAACTTCTGAAGGAAAACATTTATCCTGCAACCATATTATGTGTGCAGCTATTTGATACCCAAATCTTTTTTTTGGCGAGTGTTAAAACTGTGAAGTCATAACACGTTTAGAAATATCAGTGACGAGAAGTTTAAAAGGAATACATTAATGTTTAACGATTCATGACGGAGCTATAATTTCTTCGTTTTTGGACATCACACCAATCAAATTAGGCCCAATGGAATGTAAACTAGATTCCATATCAGACAAATACAATCAGTTAAATTTTTCCTGTGGCATTCATTACACACATCGTGTGGAAATGCCTATTTCAGGTGATAGTAAAGTGACTTCAACATCAAGTGAAGAATCAGTTACAATTTCATTAGAGATGCACCGATTACAATTTTCTTAGCTGATTACGCGTTCTGATTTCTTCTGATCTGTCTGACCTGCTGATTTTTATAAATGGAAAATTCAATTTCACGTTCATAATGAGCACTGACTGATAAATAACACATGAAAATAAAAACATTTAAATGGCCTGTTACTGAAATTTTAGCTCCCTGGTCTAAGCATTTACACAGAGTATACTGGTATACCCTGGACTCTTTTTGTGAATGGTGAAAGGAGGTCTTGCTGATGTGAGCGGCATAAAAAGTTCACTGTTCCTGTTTACTTATGCTCAAAGTAAATGCGCAATTCATAACCCTAGACCAGAATGTTTTATAATCCCAAAAGAAAACAGGCGGAACAGAAAACTCCAGTAACGTCCCTGTCTCTGCTTCGCTCCATGTCTGCGTGGACTCTACTCTTGCACTGAAACAGATGAGATTTTTTTTTTTTTTTTTTTGGTGAATAACACAAGATATTTAGTTTCTTTCTTTCTTTCAGTACAGGCTGGCGGCATGTCCATGATTGTGACTGGCACAGAGTCGGATATATCTGACACTGATCGGCCAGTTGCTGGTCGCGGCAGATCACGCGGAAATCTGGTCCCTGGCAGGTAAATCGGTGCATCTCTAGATCTAATCATGGTTTCACCTCTGTAGACAATTTAACAGGGGTCACACAGTTTGGGCAAAAATGTTGTTAAATTTAACCAGATTTAACCAATTTAACAGCGAGGGGAGGTAGATGCAGTAAGAGCAAAATGGCATATATATATATATATATATATATATATATATATATATATATATATATAAAAAGGGACCTTGTTTAATTGAGCGGAAATGTTGCATTAAGCAGCAAGAGTGACTTTTTTGTGCAAGGCTAACTGATTGACAGAACATTTAAAAGGTCCTATTTGTGAGAAAAGTTGATTTTTGAGTCTCATTCAAAACTTGTCAAATACCGACACTCTGGGATTGTAGGGCACGATAGCAACCATCCCAAAGCGCCAGTATTTGACGAGGTGGGAAACAAATCAACAAAAGGACCTAAAGATAAACTCTACGGCAATGGGATGAGAGATTATTTCTCTCTCTTTCATTACACTTTGGTTGCTTAATCTCTTGATATACATTCTGGCGCAAGAAATGTGTATCCATGATTACAATTCTTTTTTTTTTTTTTAAAGGGGAAGTGCTAATTATTGTTTCATCAATTTGCAGTATTTCCATTCGATCAGGTTGCACTTGAAAAACAAAAAAACTAAATATTAGTTTTAAATAAAATGCTTTAAGAAAGAGCACAAAGTTGCAATGGGACTTGTTTTGGCAAAACAGGACACATGAGATAAAGTGCTGCTGAAATTATAAACAGAAATGAATTCATCCACCCCTCCCTTCAGCCAAAGGTTTCACTGGATGAAACATCAGGGGAGGAGTTCAGTTGAGCCCTGGTCTCAGTGACTCTGACTAAGGGGAACTCTGAGAAGTCTGTGCTGTGTCCTCGGAGACTTAATTGTCCATTGGCAACAGTAAACTGTGAGGAGGATCCAGATCTCGATGCCTGGAAGTGAGATTTGAAGTTCTGATCGAAGGAGCTTATTTGAAAAGTCTGCAGTATGCCTTGTGAAGAGTCTGTCTTTTTGGAGGGAGATACCTGCTCCAGAAAGTCCTCCTCAGCTGGGGACACTGCTGAGGGAGGGGTGGTCTCGTCACCTGAAAATGAAAATGAGTGCTGGGAGTCCCCGACCAGTAATCCAAAGTGAGGTTTCTCTAATGTGGACCGTAGCGGAGAGCTCATCCCTGATTTGAACCTGCTGGGGGAAGGAAACTGTTTCTCGGTGGAGAACAGAGGTTGTCCAGCTAAGGTGGGGTTTTCTGAGACCAAGCTGAGGCTCTGGCTGGTCAGGTAGCTGTCGTTCTGGCTGGTCCTCTCCAGTGCTTGCTGGAGAAACTTGGAGTACTCTTGTAAGAGGCTGACCTTCTCTGTAGCTGGCTGAGCCTGGGCGGAAGAGGCTCCGAGGCTCTCCACGGGACTGCCATCTGAAACATCTGAGGAATTAATGGATATGCTTGACGTAACCTCTGTGTCCGCCACACTGAAGGAAATGTCTGACTGTCCGTTAGCCTTATTGGAATAATGGTCCAACAGCGTCTGAAGGACCTCATCAGGCAGCACGTTCTTGTCATGGGTTGCTTTAATCTCTGCGCTGATGGGCTGTGGCTCCAGAATGGTGGCGGGCACAGTCTCGTCGATGACGGTTGACACCACAGTTTGTGTAACAGATGGCTGAGAGGAGATGCTGCTTGTGTTCAGGCTGTAGTCCCGAGTGTTGTTGGCCATCGCAGCCTGAAGGTAACGTTTCTTCTTGAGGAACTGCATGGCATCGTCGTAGTTTGTGCTGCTGGCTGCTGGCTTTGCTGGTCCTCCTTGAAGAGTTTCTACTGACTCCAGTTCGGTGTTGCTCTCTACGTCCAAAAGGCCTTGCTTGTCCACAATTTCAAAGGTGTACTGTGTGACCTTGGTATTCTCCTCAAAGGAAGACAAAGAAGACAGGCAGGGAGGGGTTTGCTCCGTGGACTGTTTCAGACTCCTCTTGGGGATTTTCTTCAGGACAAGTTTGGGAGGAGTTGTGTCTTCTGATGACACGTCTCCCTCTTGGTGCTGGCTAGCCGTTTCTTCAGGAAGTTCCACAGAGTAGTCTGCAATCACATACTCATGTTTGACTTTGGAGGACACAGCATAGAGAGGTAGACCTTCAATTTTATTCTGTCTCTGATCCTCCTTCTCCTCCGTTTCGACCACAGCGACAGTGTGCCCATCTGGCTGTGCAGTGGTGGAAGCGCATGAACTTTTGTCTGCACACTTTTGGCGCTTTTTCTTGGGCAGTGAACACTCTTTGGAGACAAAGGGGAGGCCTAAAGAATCCGTGTCACGCAAAGGTCCGACTTTACCAGCTGCCTTGTTGGTCTTTCTCTCTCTGTTCTCGTGACACATTCGTCTGTGCTTTAAAACCCGGTCTGTTCTGGAGAAGTACTGTGGAGAAAAGAAATGTTTTTTTCAGTGAAGTACTTTCCACTTTCCATTCTTCAAACACTGTTAATGGTACTCAAAATATTTTTTGGGAGACTTCTTATAAAACTTGACATGCTCATGTAGCTGTGGCACTGCAATGATTAGTTGATTGACCGAAGAGTCAACAAACATTTTTGCTCTCATTTATGACAGTAAATGAAGAATAATTCTAAAACCTAAGGCACTGTTTGAAAACATCTAATACAAGCTGTTGGCTCCACTGGTTAATAATGAATCACAATGAGTCAGTCACATTTTCTGAACGTGACAACATAATCCATAATTACGCAAATGTTGTATCCCTATTTATCTGGTTAAATACCTGCTTTTCCACCATTGTCAATTATATTGTTGATTCCAGATACACTGTGCACAATCCAAGTTAACTAAAACAGAGCTTACCTGGTGACAGTAGTCACACTGGTACGGTTTCTCTCCGCTGTGAGTCCTCTTGTGTCTCTCCATATGGTACTTCTGGATGAACCTCATCCCACACTCATCACAGCGGAAAGGTTTTTCACCTAAACAAAAAAGACAAGAAAAGGGAAGAAAAGAGAAAAAGACAAGATGACTCACTTGAGACTGAAATGACAAGTGAAAACTTAAGAGCATGCCGATTACATTCATTCTCACTCACCAGTGTGGATTTTCTCGTGTCTCTGGAGAAGATATTTCTGAATGAAGCGCATATCACACTGGCTGCACTGAAATGGCTTCTCACCTGGAATTTTAATCATAGATATGAACCTCAGTATATACATTTAGTGACAACATTATCTCTCATTTGAAAGTAATTTAAAACCAATTCATACCTGTGTGAATGAAAAGATGCCTCTGTAGATGGTAGTTGGTTCTGAATGCAGCATTACAGTGAATGCAGACGTGACACTTGGGGTTTTGTATGCCCAATGATACCTCATCACTGATGCTGAGAATCTACAACAGCAGAGACAACAAAGACATAGAGCCGTGTTTGATTTACTCTTACAGCGGTCACAGAGGAACATTTTAACTCAAGGCCATTTAAAAATATAATTTCTGTGACAAAACTGACTTGCACCTTTGCTGGTGAACGCTGCTTCCTTTTTTTCTTCTTGGGACACACCATCAGGTCCTTCGCTCCTTTTTTGTCCTTCTTTATCTGGACAGGTGGCTCAGCCAGCTTCAGTTCCTGTTTGATGCTCAACTGTAAAAGCAGGACCAGAGACATGCAAGACATTTAACAGGGCACATGATGTACTTTGAAACCCGCCCACTCATCGAGCAGCTTAACCAGGTCAGACAGGTGCTATAGGGCAAGCAGACGACAATCTACGAATGTGTGAGGGTACCTCACCGTGGAGCAGCTGCTGCTTCACCACAATTTACCAAGACAGTTGACGTGGTTCAAGCATTCTCTTCATCTTGGGAAGATGCTGAATACACAAGAGGGAAATCTTCAGTTCCTAGAGAGCTGAGTACATGCTGAGAAATTACATCCCCCAGCTGATCTGAGAGCATATACAGGTTTCATATCTCACTTAATTTAAAAGGGATGGTTTGGGTTTGTCCATGGTTGTACTGGCAGTTAAAATGCTTACAGGCCAGCCCCAACCTATGTAAAAATATAAACAAAGATGATGGTTGACATGGCCCCGGCTTAGATAATCAGAGGTGTATGCATTTTTAATGGGTCATGACTTCGTATGATTTTAGATGTATTGTACATTTTATCGTGTCGTAATGTAACTTTGATGTCTTTCTTCTTACCTTCTTTCTTCTATTAAAAGCCTAACTAGGGATGGGAGTTGGAAACTAGCATTAGCTATAATCTCTGTATACAGAACATCAGTCACATTGAATTGTTTGTAACGAGTGGAAGTGTTACTATGTTAACCTGTATTGTCCCGATCAAATAAACTAAATCAAATCAAATCAAGCAGACACGAGTAATGGAATCGAAGCCAAGCAACACACTTTTTTGGGACAACCCAGTGATCTGACTGCCACTGTTCCTGCCTGTGGTCCTCAGCTGCATGTCATTCTCTCTCTCTCTCTCTTTTGCTCGTTTCCTGTCACTCTTCCCCTGTTGCCCCTGATTGGTTAGTTTGTTTGTGTTGTTGTCTGACTTAAGTGAATCCAAATTAACCCGTTAAAAAGGTGCAACATGGAAAAACTGGCCACCTGTTGAATACATAAGTAAGGTGCAGCATATCACCAGAGTACCTGATAACTGCTGCTAACTGTGGCTGCTGTTAGCTAGTTAGCTCAGTTAGCCCTGACTGAGAACTGGGGGACAATGGGGGAGCCTCAAATGATTGGGCAGGAGGGTTAGCTAGCATTCCAGCTCCAGTAGATGTGTCTTCAACACAGTTCACAGATGCCTTTCACGTAATGTCAAAACTACTCTTTCTTCACATTCTGATGACAATGTTATTTATATTTTACAGTAAATGTCATTATTACATTATTACACATTACATTATTGCAAAACACAGAAGTTACACAATTATAACTGATCAAGGCAGCAGCAGCAAAAGAGGTACTTCTGTGTTCTGCAAAGTAAAATGACTGTTTCTGTCAAAAGAAAAAAAATACTTAAAATTCACACGCTGTGTCATTCTGTTGTAATGCAAAGTCTTCCATTTCAAAGTGCTTCCTCATAAAAAGCAATCACTTAAAACTTCTTTGGAATTATTTCATAAAGTATGAGTGTCACCAGCAGTTAACTGGGTCAAGAGTGCATTTCCCACGTGCTTCAGTGTTGAAGGAACTGATGTCCCATACCAGATATTTCACGGGATGACATGAAAAGCAACCGATGATGTGGAGACCACCAGACAGTATCCACACATATAATCACACCAAAACAGGGACTGCTTCTTAACCAGCATAAACTCACTGGCATATGAAGCAAGCAGGGAAACTTATGGGTGAGTTTTAGGGGGAAATGCACTCCCACCTCGCCTCCTCCCTCCTCTTCTCCGCCTCCACCATTCTTTGTCATCTCCTCCTGCATCATCAGCTGCTCCGGAGGGACCAGGTCGTGTGTAACCAGCGAGCTCCCCGTCAAGTCCTCATCTTCGTCTTCATCGTCATCGTCCTCGGCCAGCAGAGGGTGGTTTGCCAGCGATCGCTCCCCTAAGGTCATCACCACCAGTCCTCCTCCGCTGACCAGCCCGACTCTCCCTCCTCCATCTATTCCTCCGCTGCTGCACTTCAGCAGCATGCCCTCCAACTTGTCCTCAGTGTTCATCTTACATAGAGTAGTTCTTAACTCTGAAATAAAAAAAGAAATGGAGAGATGACTGGATAATGTTGTCAAGCTGAATGTCAAGTTATGTTTTGATCAATGCGACATTAGAGAAGGCAGATGTGAAATCACACACATCCAGAGATGGGAAGTAACGAAGCACAAATACTTTGTTACGACACTTAACCAGCTTTTTAAAGTTTAAAGTACTTTTACTCCCTACATTTTAACACAAATATATGACCTTTCTACTCCTTACATTTTAATAACAGGCTTGTTACTTTAGTTAAGTAGAGGTGTATTAGCATCATGCATCTTCAGAGGCCCTACAGCTCTCTGCCTGGGCTGACTTTTTGCTGTGCTTGGGACAATTTACCGACCTTAAGTATCGGTACGCCTTTACAAACATCTCAGACAAATCAAACTGATTCTACCTTTAAGTTTGATAGTCTTTCAATGATATTAACATGACATGAGGACTCAGCTAACTTTGAACAGGAATGACTGGTAGAAATGTCCTTTTATACAGTGAGTACATTTCAGAGCGTTTACTGTATTACTTTTGCTTGAGTAGAGAAGTTGAATCAGAACTTCTACTTTTACCTTCACAAGTAGCTGTACTTCTACATGAGTAAAAAAAATCTGTGTATAGTTACCACTTGTCTACAAATCAACAAACACATCAGGGGATAACAAATGTCTAAATTTACTTCCATTGTGATTCTTGCTGTGATCAGGTAACGGTGCCAGAGTCGGAGTGACTAAGACACAACTGCGATGACATGCTTACACTTCCAGGTTTCCCATAAGCTTGATAAATTATGACTCTTAATATTTTAATGTGAAAAAGGTCACTCTCAATTCCTAGAATCCCAACACCTCAAAGAAGGTATTGCATAAGTTAGCAACACTAGTTCTAGTCTGGTCAGCATGAGTTTACCCAATCGTAAGTAAATGGTGTTTATGATACTCAAGGGGTTGAGTTGTGATAATAATTATGTGTATTCTGGGCCCAGTAAGTTTCACCTACTAATTCACTCGTTGCATAAGATCACTTCGAACCTTCCAATAAACTGTCACACCAGCCCACTCATCTTACACTCAACTATGTCTCCTCTAAGTGGCAACTTTAGTAACTGGGTCAGCTGTTGTCTCTGTGATATTATCTTACAAAATGTACTGTAACAGTGTAAAGTGATAGTAAGCTCTCAAGCACCTCATAACGTTGAGCATTAATTGGCAGAATGCGCCGTTCTTATAAGCCACCGTCGGAAAACACTTTAAGTCTTTAACGCTACTGATGTTGGCTAGTTAGCCATTATAACGTTTTTTGACTCATGAGACAGGCAGGTTACTTTATTAATATATGTATCAAAGACGGCTAAATGCCAGCCTATGCTGACAACGGGATATTTCTACAGTTAGAAAAACAGATATTGTATTTTTTTTAAAAAAAGAAAACAGCGACATTACACTGGCGTTGTCCCCGCTTGTCGCTGCACTTCGACAAGACCTAATTAGTCAACTAACTAGCGAGCTTAAAACGGTAAAGCTAGCTAACGTAGCACTTGTGGGCCGTTTGGTAACAGGTTTGACGCTGTAGCTAGCGAATATTCACTGACCCAGGAGGCAGCAGTAGCTGTCACGGTTTAAAAGCACACCAAAGACCACTTACTCCCATATGTAAACACACTCACTGTGTCACTTAGGTTAAGTGGGTTAAGTCTCTTGCTAGCCAGCCAGCCAGCTAGCTAGCCGCGCTTGTCAGATCACATTAACAACTGCTGCGGAAACGCAGGAAAGGAGAAGGACGTGCCTTCAGAATTAAGGCTCGCTCGACACATCAAATGGTGAACATGTCGGCTGCAGGACTAGAACCAGACTTCCCGAACATGTAACGAAGTTGTTCGTATTAACACATGAATACTGCCACTTGAACTATGCTACAAACTATATTAAGCAATCCTGTACATAGTCCTGCCTCATTACCCTTATTTCGTAAAGTTTTTATCTGTAAGAGAAGTGCAGAGGCACGATTTTCAAAAAAGCACAATAACAACACGCCCCAGCCACTCTTGCAATGTTAATTAGGCATTTTATCAAATCATGCATCAACCACAGAGTTAACATTACCATCAAATCGCTGAAAAGTGCATCACTGGAGGCTTTACTTTGAAGGCGGCAACCGGAAGTTCCACTATCCTGTCACGTACTTGACAGACGTCAACGGCCTGTTTGAAGCTAGTTAGCTAGCTGCTAGCAAGTTACTGCAAACATTGCCCTGTCTCTATCGCTGTAATGTTCAGTTGACACAGCATCCACATGGCATTAGACGTATCCTCTCACAAGCGGTATTCATCAATAAATCCCAGCTCACGTCGAACGACGTTCATGGCACAAAACGCTACTTTCGCATGCACATTTCCCCAAAACTTGTCAGCGGGGTTACTACGCTTCGGCGCTAGCGCCTCCAGCTTCCTCAGCCACTCTGCCCCAATAGGCCACAATGTTATTGCTTGCTAGTAAAGCTAACGTTCGCTAACTAGCTAGCTCGCCGCCAGGACAAATAATAACATACGTCTGAGCGACGCGCAAGGAGTGATACACTAACATATAGAGCTGCATAGTTTCTTCTTACCTGCTACGCGTCTCAAACCCGTATTGCTGTCATGATTGTTATGCAAGACTACAGTGTAATGATGGTGTGCGGAATAATCAAATACACCATCACATTTCATGAAGGCATGGACGTTTCTATTTGTCGCCATCCAGTGGCGAACAGCGGTCAGTGAGCGGCAGTGCGCTCCTGATCACCGATAGTATTCAGTCATGCTTCAGTTTGGCGACCTACTTCTATAAATGATCTTTAATTATTACAATGTCATACTGATTTTCACCACTCATTTCTGGTCTTTTAAGGCTGTTTTAATTAGTCGCTCAAAAAAAAAATTATATACGTGTGTATCAGCTAATGCTGTCTATCAATAGGCTGCACTCTGATTTGTGGTAATCTCATTGAATCCATGCGGAAATTAATCATGACCCTGTTAGTGGGTGAGAGAGTACGTGGAAATCGGTTTCATGCAGTCGTGTTTTTTGTTTTTTTTTTTTACATGTGGGGCTGGTGTTCCCCTAATCTTAAAGGCTGCCGTTGACCCTGTAAGTTAGAAAAGTGCCACAGTGGGTCTGACATTCCACTGACGCACATGCCACATTTTAATGCTCATGCATCTCCGGCTGCACCACAAGTTGTCCGTGACATTTTTAACGCCACCTTTTCCTTCATGATGGGATTAGTTCATTTTCGCTAGTGCATCAGCACGGAGACCAACCCCACGAGAAACGAGGTGAAATGGCAATAAAAGGCGGATCAAGTGGAAGCGTGTTTAATGCAATAACCGTCTGTATTCATCTGCTAATCCCTCCACTGACAGCTTTGCCACAATAAAGGATGCTGAGGGTCGTGATAAGATGATAGCCTGTCACGTCGAGCCATCACACACACACACACACACACACACACACACACACACACACACACACACACACACACACACACACTTGCACACACACACACGCGCGCGCACACACACTCCGCTGAGAGGAATACTAATCAACCTGTTTGCCTACAAGTGCTGCAGCTCGGCGCGCAACTTTCTCCCATCTGTGTGTCTAGAAACGTCTCCTTTGGATCTAATCCAAACCTCCACCTGCTGAAATTCATCTGCGACCTTGCTTTGAGCGAACCCCCTCGACTGTTATCACTACTGTCTCTCTCTCCCCCCCGTCTCTCTCTCCTCTGATGTGGTGCGACAGACAGGCGCGGAGAGTGGATTTGGGGACAGACAGCAGCCGCCACCGCCGCCGCCGCCACCGCTTCTCAGCGAGGGAAGCCCCCCACGCGTTGCGCGCTTTGGATCGCCGCTGATAAATTCGCGTGTGCGTGCGCGCCGGGCTCCTCGTCTGTGTGTGTGTCCGCGCACGACAAAGCCCCGGGCTCAGTCCTCAACAGTTGCTACCGGAGCGGCGGAGAGGAGAGCTGGAGAGCGAGGAGAGAGACAGCAGACTGAGGACGGACGGACGCGGAGCTTCCACGCCGCTCTGCCCGGCTCTGCTCCTGACATGCAGTCGCTCATCT